>NW_027590537.1:182500-272966 GCF_964213995.1 Mustelus asterias
AGAGACAGGCAGACACAGAGACAGGCAGACACAGAGACAGGCAGACACAGAGACAGGCAGACACAGAGAACAGGCAGACACAGAGACAGGCAGACACAGAGACAGGCAGACACAGAGACAGGCAGACACAGAGACAGGCAGACACAGAGACAGGCAGACACAGAGACAGGCAGACACAGAGACAGGCAGACACAGAGACAGGCAGACACAGAGACAGGCAGACACAGAGACAGGCAGACACAGAGACAGGCAGACACAGAGACAGGCAGACACAGAGACAGGCAGACACAGAGACAGGCAGACACAGAGACAGGCAGACACAGAGACAGGCAGACACAGAGACAGGCAGACACAGAGACAGGCAGACACAGAGACAGGCAGACACAGAGACAGGCAGACACAGAGACAGGCAGACACAGAGACAGGCAGACACAGAGACAGGCAGACACAGAGACAGGCAGACACAGAGACAGGCAGACACAGAGACAGGCAGACACAGAGACAGGCAGACACAGAGACAGGCAGACACAGAGACAGGCAGACACAGAGACAGGCAGACACAGAGACAGGCAGACACAGAGACAGGCAGACACAGAGACAGGCAGACACAGAGACAGGCAGACACAGAGACAGGCAGACACAGAGACAGGCAGACACAGAGACAGGCAGACACAGAGACAGGCAGACACAGAGACAGGCAGACACAGAGACAGGCAGACACAGAGACAGGCAGACACAGAGACAGGCAGACACAGAGACAGGCAGACACAGAGACAGGCAGACACAGAGACAGGCAGACACAGAGACAGGCAGACACAGAGACAGGCAGACACAGAGACAGACAGACACAGAGACAGACAGACACAGAGACAGACAGACACAGAGACAGACAGACACAGAGACAGACAGACACAGAGACAGACAGAGAGACAGACAGAGACAGACAGACAGACAGACAGACACAGACAGACACAGACAGACACAGACAGACACAGACAGAGACAGACAGACACAGACAGACACAGACAGACACAGACAGACACAGACAGACACAGACAGACACAGACAGACACAGACAGACACAGACAGACACAGACAGACACAGGACAGACACAGACAGACAGACACAGACAGACAGACACAGACAGACAACAGACACAGACAGACACAGACAGACAGACACAGACAGACAGACACAGACAGACAGACACAGACAGACAGACACAGACAGACAGACACAGACAGACAGACACAGACAGACAGACACAGACAGACAGACACAGACAGACAGACACAGACAGACAGACACAGACAGACAGACAGACAGAGACAGACAGACAGACAGAGACAGACAGACAGACAGAGACAGACAGACAGAGACAGACAGAGAGAGAGAGACACACAGAGACACACACACACATGCACAGACACACGCGCACACACAGAGTGTAGCTAGCACATTAATTTGCTGAAATTCATGCTCCAGCGAGCAGAGGAGGCAACTCAGCTCATTGTCAACCGCGACCCAGTGGGTAGCGCACTCGACCCCGAGGCAGGGTGGGAGGGGTGGGGGGGACGTACCGCCATCCCATGGGGAAATGAGGGTCTGCAGCGCTACACTCAAAAAAGGGGGAAGGGGGAACGGCACTGCCCCTTTCTGCCTGCACGGTCCATCTTACTCCAAACAGTGCACTCACCAAGTTAAACCCGATAGAATTCCACCTGTTCAGGGGTTTGGAATCCCAGTGCAACAGTCAAAATACTTGGGAAATCCTGAGAAACTGCACTCGGGTTGAGTTTGGTTATTGGGGGGGTGGGTGGGTGATGGAGGGGATTTATACTTCCTCTCCATCGCTCTCTAACAAGCAACATGGCCCATCCTCCGGGATGGAAAACGATGCTTGCATTGGTACATTTAGTATGCGTCAATCCTGAACTGTGTGTGGCCCAGATTAGTCTGTACAGATTAAACCTGTACATCCGGACCCTACAGATAGAAGATTCCCAAGTTACAATTAACTTACCTTCTAGGGACCAAGCTTAAACATTGTTTTGTGTAGACAAATAGGAGCAGATTCCATCGCAGCATTCATTAATGGGGCATGGGCGTCACTGGCTGGGATGCACCATTTATCCCCCCATCCCTAATTGCCCCATGAGAAGGTGGTGGGTGAGCCGCCATCTTGAACCGTTGCTGTTCCCCGAGGTGTAGGTACACCCACAGTGCTGTTAGGGGCAGGGAGTTATCATGGAATAGAATCATAGAATCCCTACAGTGCAGAAAGAGGCCATTCGGCCCCATCAAGTCTGCACCGACCACAATCCCACCCAGGCCCTATCTGCACATCCTTCAGAGTGTGGGAGGAAACTGGAGCACCCGGAGGAAACCCACGCAGACACGGGGGGGGGGGGGGGGGGGGGGGGGGGGGAGAACATGCAGACTCCGCACAGACAGTGACCCGAGGCCAGGAATCGAACCCGGGTCCCTGGCGCTGTGAGGCAGCAGTGCTAACCCACTGTGCCGCCCATAGGTTAGGCGAATTGGCCATGGTAAATTGCCCCTTGGTGTCAGGGGGGTTAGCAGGGTGATTATGTGGGGTTACGGGGGATAGGGCCTGGGTGGGATTGTCAACGTAGACTTGATGGGCCAAATGGCCTTTGTCTGCACTGTATGGATTCTATTCTATGATTCCTCTATCACTGTTTTTTTAATTGTCCACCCACTGTTCATGGACTAGATGTGGCAGGAATGCAGAACTTGAGATATGCGATTCCACGGCCAATGGGATCGGGTTCGTAACTTGCTGCTTACGTTGTTTGGAAGACAAGTACTCCTGTGCTGTAGCAACATCTACTTCATCAACATTGTGCATTCACATTATAATAAAAGGGGAAAACAAAAACACCAAATTAAGTCTGGAAATAAGACCCGAGTTGTTTTTGAAGTCAACACACAAACCATTAACTGAATTGCTGCAAGGTGATTCGCTAAGAGATGATGGAACACCGCCCTGTTACCAGACCAGGTCCTTCCAAAAAAAAACCCCCACAAACTAACTGCCATCCCCAGTGGAGACAATAGGACAGAATAGCCCTCTCATCCTGTGCAACGTCCAGATGGGATTCTTGCGGATTCACCTTCCCACTCGGAATGTACAAAGAATGGGTCAAAAGCCAGCTGGAAGTTGCCCGGATGTCTGTGTGAGGATAAGTGCAAAAGCCATCAACCACAATCGCAGCACACCCGCAAATATTCGCATGTTTCAATCTCTCTCTCTCTCTCTCTGACTGTGGAAGCCAGCAAGGCGGTTTAGGAAGGCAAATGCAATGTTAGCTTCCATTTTGCAAGGATGAGAATATAAAAGCAGGGATGTACTGCCGAGGCTTTATCAGGCTCTGGTCAGACCCCAGTTGGAATATTGGGAGCAATTTTGGGCCCCTGTGTCTAGGAAGAACGTGCCAGCCCTGGAGAGGGTCAGGGGGTGTTGGATGGTGACAAATTGAGGGGTCTCACCCAGATCAACGACGTTAGGAGGAGGCGGGGGGGGGGGGGGGGGGTTTAAGAGTCTCAGGGCAGAAACTCACCCTTAACTTCTTCAAGCCCCAATTAACTCTAAAACTGGTCAAGCATGAAAAAAGGAAGGAACAACCAACTTGATTGGCTCGGAGTCCACTCCCAAAATGGAGGTAGCGATTTGAGAAGACCCAGTGCCAACAGAGGGGCCATTCAAAGCCCCCTCCTCCCCACCCCACCCTCGAGCTAACTCAACCTCACCTGCGTCTGGAAGACATTGCTGAACCTCCGCCCTGTGACTGGATTGGCTGTGTCTCCGTGGGTGAAACTCGAGCCTGTGCCGGCCTCCTCGTGCCCGAGGTATCCGCTCCGGGGGAATTCCCGGCCGATGGCTGGACCGAGCAAGGGGCGTCGGTCACGGGTGGCGGCGTGGGCTGGAGGAGGGGGGGCTGGGGAAGCAAGGGCGGAAGCGGGGGAGGGAGGCTGGGCCCGGCGGAGGGGTCCGGAGGAGGAGGAGGAGCCTGGGCGCGAGTGGGGGGAGGCGTGACCCGGCTTTCAGGCTGGCGTTCGCCGGTGGGTTTTCCGCTGGGGGTGGATTGGTTCCACGTGGAGGGGGACGCACAGCGGCTGAGGTCGGAGGAACCCGGTCTGGTCATCGGTTGGCCATCCTCTGGCGCGACCGCATTTTCACTTTTACCACCGAGCGTTGGGGTCCCGTCAGAAGCTTCACTCCTCTCGGCAGCGACGATCCGGTCATGTGTCTCGGGTGCACGGACTGACGTCTCCAACAACCCGTGGCCGTTACCTGTGCTTTCCTCCGTGGCCTCCAGTTGCCGAGCGCCCAAGTGCTCCACGTCAGTGCCGCTGGTTGGATCGGGCCCTGGGTCAAGAGGGGGAGAAGTATGGCCGTGCGTTTCTCCTGCCCACTTGCCGCTAGCAGCTCCGACCAAAGGCAGCGGAGATCCCGGCCTCCGCGTATTCCCAGCAGCCGCGGGTCTGCTCCTTGTGGAATCTTCCACCTTTCCCGGGATAGCCACCAGCCAACCGGGACGCGCAATTTCCCCTTCCAAACCCGCGACGGGATTACGGGAGGCGTCACCCCGGTACGTTCCGGGCGGAGAAACGGCATGAAGTTCGTCCGCCGACCCAACTGAGGTGACGGCCCGGTCGTTGTCCCCCCAGCTGCCGGTGGCGGATTCCTCATCGGGGGTCCCCACCGCGCTCGGAGTGAAGTCGGCACCTCCAGTTTCGGTGGGCTCCGCTTTCGGTTCCGCCCCGCCGTCCGTGGCCCTTTCGCCGGTCGCCAGATCCTGACCGGATATTTCCTCGGGGGAACACATCGGGTTGTTATTAATGGTAACCGCGGCAAAATTCCTCGGCGCTGGGGTAGGCGGAACCCGACGTACCTCAGCGGCCAACTTTACCGGATTCCGCACGCCCTCCGAATCAGGCGGGCAACTCCTCGGTGGCACCTGGGGAGGATTTGCGGAGATGTTCGTCTCCAACAGAGGGGAAGAGGGGAGGTGGAGTGAAGACTTTGGTTCGAGACACACCTCGGCTCGGGAATCCGCCGGCTCACCGGTCACATTTCTGGCCTCGTCGCCACTGTTCGACTGACATTCCGGGCTGGATCTCGGGCTCCAATCTCCGGGTGAACCACCGCGTTCCTCGACCTCCGCGGCGGAGGCCCCCTCCCCGTCAGGCGACTGCTGTGGACTGCCGTCGCTGGAGGAGGAGTTCTTGCCGGTCAGCTCCCGAAGCAGGGCCCGGGCGGACGTCCTGCCGCTCCCCCTTGGCAGGGCCCGCCTCTCCCGGCCCCCAGCTGGATCCGCCGCGGAGGAGTCGCCCCCGCCGGTGGTCTCGGCGTCCGAAGACCAGGAGGAGGAGCTGGAGCTCGGGAGAGGGGGCAGACGGGCCGCGATGGACTCTTCCACGGAAGGCGAGGGCGAGGCCGGGGGCGGCGCAGGGCGGGCAGCCACGGCAGGTGGGCTGTAGGCTACGTGCAGGCTGGCAAAGTTAGAGTTCGTCGCCCCTTCAGATCCCACCGCCACCATCGCAGGAGCAGGGCTGGAGGGGTGGGTTAGAGCAGAGAGGAGGGGAGGAGAGGGAGGAACTAAAGGCGAGAGAGTTTCAGCTTTTGTTTCAGCCTTTGGAGACACTTCCAATCTGTAAAAAGGACAGAAAAGCAGTCAGTGGTCCTTGCTGCGGCAGAGAATCACCCGCAGGGACTCTACGGACAGGGTTAGAACTCAACCACTCAGCAAACAAGACATCCTATCCCACCCCCTACACGGCCCTGTCAGTGACACAATGGTAAACGGAAAAGGACCCTCGAATCGCAATGCAGAGAGATTACCCCGCGGTCCAGAGGGACCCTTGTACACGAGTCAAAGGTTAGCATGCCGACACAGCAAGGGAGTAGGAATATTGCCCTTTCTGGCCAGGGGATTGGGCGACAAAAGGCGGGAAGTGGGTGGCACAGTGGGTTAGCACTGCTGCCTCACAGCGCAAGGGACCCGGGTTCGATTCCCAGCTTGGGTCACTGTCTGTGCGGAGTCTGCACGTTCTCCGCGTGTCTGCGTGGGTTTCCTCCCACAGTCCGAAAGACGTGCTGGTTAGGTGCTAAATTCTCCCTCAGTGTAACCCGGACAGGAGTGTGGCGACCATGGGGATTTTCACGGTAACTTCATTGCAGTGTTAATATAAGCCTACTTGTGACACTAATAAATAAACTTAAACAGCGACAGAAAGCGGTGGTTCCAGACCTGCGACTGGCTGGTCTTGTGACCTGCAACTTGGGTCATTCGGAGCACGTGACCCCCCCCGTCTCCCCCCCCGACCCCCCTCCCCACACTAGCTGCAGAGACGGACAGAACCCACCCGGTGAGAGCAAGATCACACGGCAATGTGTGGGAATAGTGTCAGAGTATTTACAGACAACACGCAGAGCGGGAGGAAGGGGACAGGTCGAGCAGTGAATCACCCCACCCATAACCAACTACAGCACTGGGCACACACGGTACACAAGACCATCTGAACGAGGAAGAAGAGTGCGTGATACGACCCCTCGAGCCCGCTCCCCCCCATCAATCCCACAATCCCCCCCGCTCCCCCACATCAATCCCACAATCCCCCCCGCTCCCCCACATAGAACATAGAACATAGAACATTACAGCGCAGAACAGGCCCTTCGGCCCACGATGTTGCACCGACCAGTTAAAAAAAAAACTGTGACCCTCCAACCTAAACCAATTTCTTTTCGTCCATGAACCTATCTACGGATCTCTTAAACGCCCCCAAACTAGGCGCATTTACAACTGATGCTGGCAGGGCATTCCAATCCCTCACCACCCTCTGGGTAAAGAACCTACCCCTGACATCGGTTCTATAACTACCCCCCCTCAATTTAAAGCCATGCCCCCTCGTGCTGGATTTCTCCATCAGAGGAAAAAGGCTATCACTATCCACCCTATCTAAACCTCTAGTCATCTTATATGTTTCAATAAGATCCCCTCTTAGCCGCCGCCTTTCCAGCGAAAACAATCCCAAATCCCTCAGCCTCTCCTCATAGGATCTCCCCTCCATACCAGGCAACATCCTGGTAAACCTCCTCTGCACCCTCTCCAAAGCCTCCACATCCTTCCTGTAATGTGGGGACCAGAACTGCACACAGTACTCCAAGTGCGGCCGCACCAGAGTTGTGTACAGTTGCAACATAACGCTACGACTCCGAAATTCAATCCCCCTACCAATAAACGCCAAGACACCATATGCCTTCTTAACAACCTTATCTACTTGATTCCCAACTTTCAGGGATCTATGCACACATACACCTAGATCCCTCTGCTCCTCCACACTATTCAAAGTCCTCCCGTTAGCCCTATACTCAACACATCTGTTATTCCTACCAAAGTGAATTACCTCACACTTCTCCGCATTAAACTCCATCCGCCACCTCTCGGCCCAACTTTGCAACCTGTCTAAGTCTTCCTGCAAACTACGACACCCTTCCTCACTGTCTACCACACCACCGACTTTGGTGTCATCAGCAAATTTGCTAATCCACCCAACTATACCCTCATCCAGATCATTAATAAATATTACAAACAGCAGTGGCCCCAAAACAGATCCCTGAGGTACACCACTTGTAACCGCACTCCATGATGAATATTTACTATCAACCACCACCCTCTGTTTCCTATCCGCTAGCCAATTCCTGATCCAATTTCCTAGATCACCCCCAATCCCATACATCTGCATTTTCTGCAGAAGCCTACCATGGTGAACCTTATCAAACGCCTTACTAAAATCCATATATACCACGTCCACTGCCTTGCTCCCCACATCAATCCCACAATCCCCCCCGCTCCCCCACATCAATCCCACAATCCCCCCCGCTCCCCCACATCAATCCCACAATCCCCCCTCTCCCCCCCATCAATCCCACAATCCCCCCCGCTCCCCCCCATCAATCCCACAATCCCCCCCGCTCCCCCACATCAATCCCACAATCCCCCCCTGCTCCCCCACATCAATCCCACAATCCCCCCCGCTCCCCCACATCAATCCCACAATCCACCCCCCTGCTCCCCCACATCAATCCCACAATCCCCCCCGCTCCCCCACATCAATCCCACAATCCCCCCCGCTCCCCCACATCAATCCCACAATCCCCCCCCCCGCTCCCCCACATCAATCCCACAATCCCCCCCGCTCCCCCCCATCAATCCCACAATCCCCCCTGCTCCCCCACATCAATCCCACAATCCCCCCCCCTGCTCCCCCACATCAATCCCACAATCCCCCCCGCTCCCCCACATCAATCCCACAATCCCCCCCGCTCCCCCACATCAATCCCACAATCCCCCCCCCGCTCCCCCACATCAATCCCACAATCCCCCCCGCTCCCCCCCATCAATCCCACAATCCCCCCTGCTCCCCCACATCAATCCCACAATCCCCCCCCCGCTCCCCCACATCAATCCCACAATCCCCCCCGCTCCGCCCCATCAATCCCACAATCCCCCCCCCTGCTCCCCCACATCAATCCCACAATCCCCCCCCCGCTCCCCCACATCAATCCCACAATCCCCCCCGCTCCCCCACATCAATCTCACAATCCCCCCCGCTCCCCCACATCAATCCCACAATCCCCCCCGCTCCCCCACATCAATCCCACAATCCCCCCCCTGCTCCCCCACATCAATCCCACAATCCTCCCTGCTCCCCCACATCAATCCCACAATCCCCCCTGCTCCCCAACATCAATCCCACAATCCCCCCTGCTCCCCACATCAATCCCACAATCCCCCCCGTTCCCCCACATCAATCCCACAATTCCCCCCCCCGCTCCCCCAACATCAATCCCACAATCCCCCCTGCTCCCCCACATCCCACAATCCCCCCGTGCTCCCCCACATCAATCCCACAATCCCCCCATGCCCCCACATCAATCCCATGATCCCCCCTGCTCCCCAACATCCCACAATCCCCCCGTGCTCCCCCACATCAATCCCACAATCCCCCCATGCCCCCACATCAATCCCATGATCCCCCCTGCTCCCCAACATCCCACAATCCCCCCCACATCCCACAATCCCCCCCGCTCCCCCACATCAATCCCACAATCCCCCCTGCTCCCCCACATCCCACAATCCCCCCGTGCTCCCCCACATCAATCCCACAATCCCCCCATGCCCCCACATCAATCCCATGATCCCCCCTGCTCCCCAACATCCCACAATCCCCCCCACATCCCACAATCCCCCCCGCTCCCCCACATCAATCCCACAATCCCCCCCGCTCCCCCACTTCCCAGTCCCCCCTGCCCCCCCACATCCCACAATCCCCCCCATGCCCCCACATCAATCCCATGATCCCCCCTGCTCCCCAACATCCCACAATCCCCCCACCCCCCCACATCCCACAATCCCCCCCGCTCCCCCACATCAATCCCACAATCCCCCCCGCCCCCCCACATCCCACAATCCCTCCCGCTCCCCCACATCAATCCCACAATCCCCACCAGCTCCCCCACATCCCACAATCCCCCCTGCCCCCCCACATCCCACAATTGCCCCCCCCGCTCCCCCACATCAATCCCACAATCCCCCCCCGCTCCCCCACATCCCAATCCCCCCCGCTCCCCCACATCAATCCCACAATCCCCCCCGCTCCCCCACATCAATCCCACAATCCCCCCCGCTCCCCCACATCAATCCCACAATCCCCCCCGCTCCCCCACATCAATCCCACAATCCCCCCCGCTCCCCCACATCAATCCCACAATCCCCCCCGCTCCCCCACATCAATCCCACAATCCCCCCCGCTCCCCCACATCAATCCCACAATCCCCCCCGCTCCCCCACATCAATCCCACGATCCCCCCCGCTCCCCCACATCAATCCCATGATCCCCCCTGCTCCCCAACATCCCACAATCCCCCCCGCTCCCCCACATCAATCCCACAATCCCCCCCGCCCCCCCACATCCCACAATCCCTCCCGCTCCCCCACATCAATCCCACAATCCCCACCAGCTCCCCCACATCCCACAATCCCCCCTGCCCCCCCACATCCACAATTCCCCCCCCCGCTCCCCCACATCAATCCCACAATCCCCCCCCGCTCCCCACATCCCAATCCCCCCCGCTCCCCCACATCAATCCCACAATCCCCCCCGCTCCCCCACATCAATCCCACAATCCCCCCCGCTCCCCCACATCAATCCCACAATCCCCCCCACATCAATCCCACAATCCCCCCGCTCCCCCACATCAATCCCACAATCCCCCCGCTCCCCCACATCAATCCCACAATCCCCCCCGCTCCCCACATCAATCCCACAATCCCCCCTGCTCCCCCACATCCCACAAACCTCCCGTTCCCCCACCTCCCATCGCTCCCCAACATCCCAAAATCCCCTCTGCTGCCCCACAGCTTCCCAACAATGCCCCACAATCCCCCTGCGCCCCCACAGCAATCCCACAATCCCCCCTGCGCCCCCACAGCAATCCCACAATCCCCCCTGCGCCCCCACAACAATCCCACAATCCCCCCTGCCCCCCCCACATCCCACAATCCCCCCCCCCCCGCTCCCCCACATCCCACAATCCTCCCAGCTCCCCCGCATCCCACACATCCCCCCGCTCCCCACTCCCAAACTCCCCCCATTCCCCAATTCCCCCCCGTCCCACAATCCCCGTCCCACAATCCCCCCCTGCTCCCCCACATCCCACAATTCCCCCTGCTGCCCCACATCCCACAATTCCCCCTGCTGCCCCACATCCCACAATTCCCCCTGCTGCCCCACATCCCACAATTCCCCCTGCTGCCCCACATCCCACAATTCCCCCTGCTGCCCCACATCCCACAATTCCTCCCACTCCCCCACAATTCCCAAGTGTTCAATCTGTCCCTGCCTTAAATATTCTCAACGATGGTGCACCCACAACCCTCTGGGGGTCGAGAATGCCAAAGATCATTAGATATAGGAGCAGGATTAGGCCTTTCGGCCCATCGAGTCTGCTCCGCCATTCAATCATGGCTGACATGATTCTCATCCCCTTTCCCCTGCCTTCTCCCCGTCACCCTCGATCCCCTCATTGATCAAGGATTCGCAACCCTCTGAGTGAGGAGATTTCTCCTCAATCTCAGTCCAAAATGACCGGGCCCTCCTTATCCTGAGATTGTGCGCCTCCCCCACCCCCCCCCCACCCCCCTCCCTCCCTCCCTCCCCCCTCCCATTTCTCAGTCCACCCTGTCAAACCCCTTCAGGATCGTGTTTGTTGCATGAGATTACCACTCATTCTTCTGAAACTCAACAGAACATCGACCCAATTCACTCGGCTTTGATCATAGGACAGCCCCTCACCCCAGGGACCAATCCGGTGAGCCTCCACTGCACCACCTCCAAAACCCTTCCTTAGATATGGAGACCAGGACTGTGCATTGTGTCCCAGGTGTGGTCTCACCAAGACCCGCGTGCAATTGGGGCGAGACTTCTTGATCCTTTGACTCCGGCCATTCACCATGAAGGCCAGGCTGCCATTTGACCCCCCCAGGTGTTTCCTGTACCTACGTGCTAACTTCCTGCATCCAAGTACGCCCACTGACTGTCGACATATAAAACATAAGACCATAAAGGCACAGGAGCAGAATTAGGCCACTCGGCCCATCGAGTCTGCTCCGCCATTCAGTCATGGCTGATATTTTTCTCATCCCCATGGAGATGTGCGGTGGCCCCGTGGAATTATCACTAAGACTATTAATCCAGAAATTCAACTAATGTTCTGGGGACCCGAGTTCGAATCCCGCCACAGCAGATGGTGGAATTTGAATTCAATTTTTTAAATAAATCTGGAATTGTGAATCTACTGATGACCATGAAACCATTGTCGATTGTCGGAAAAACCCACCTGGTTCCCTTTAGGGAAGGAAATCTGCCATCCTTACCCGGTCTGGCCTACATGTGACTCCAAAGCCACAGCAATGTGGTTGACTCTCGAATGCACTCCAAGAGCAACTAAAGATGGACGGGCAGAGTGGGTTAGCACTGCTGCCTCACAGCACCAGGGACCTGGGTTCCATTCCCGGCTTGGGTCACTGTCTGTGTGGAATTTGCACGTTCTCCCCGTGTCTGCGTGGGTTTCCTCCGGGTGCTCCGGTTTCCTCCCACAGTCCGAAAGCTGTGCGGGTTAGGTAGACTGGAAAATTGACCCAGAGTGTCAGGGGGACTAGCTAGGGTAAATGCCTGGGGTTACCGGGATAGAGCCTGGGTGGGATGGTGGTCGGTGCAGACTCGATGGGCCGAATGGCCTCCATCTGCACTGTAGATGCTGGCCAGTCAGCGACGCCCACGAATTATAAAAAAAAACCTCTCGCACCTTGTCTGGAATATATTCTGCCGTTCTGTTAGCCCCACCAGGGTGAATAAATCTCACGCCGCTGCGATTGTAGCCATCTTGTTACCCACAATGCAATGCATCAAATGGCAGCCTTGCGTGCGCCATTTTGTTCTATGATGGGCCAGTGCAGCGCCCCAATCACAGGGTCACAATTACCCCCCCTCCCCTGCACACCTCCCACCCCCTGCTAGATCAATCCCTCACGGAAGGGGAGACAGACAATGGGTGGTTCGGGAAGACAGGCCACTGGCCATGAAAATGGCCGCCACATTCAACATGGCTACCCGCCGAAACGAGACAAGGTGTCGACGAGGCTTACTTGGGCTTGACAGCTGCCGTCCGGCTCGACCACACCGAGTTACTCGGTGGCTTCTTCACCTCCTCCGTCCTCTCTTCGAAGGGGTTTCGCGTTTCCTTCGCCTCGGGAGCTTTGACGGCTTCCGTCTTCCGGGGGAAAAAGGACATCAGGCCCCCTCTCCTGGTCTCCTCCTTTTTGGTCACCTGCTCGGCCTTGGGCACCTCGGGCTTTGCCACAGGGGGAGCCGTTTTCTCCCCCTCCGTCACCTCATCATCGAAGGGGTTGAGAGACCTGCCGCCCATTCCGGAAGCCTCCGCCTTCTGCTCCATCCCCTTCCTCCCGGTGCTGGCGGCCAACGGCTGGCTCTCTTTCTCCTCCTGGACTCTGTCCAGCCGCTGGGGGTCCGGCGGGTCGCCGACGCTCCCCTCCGCCCGGGCGTTCGGCGGAGAGGCCGAGACGGGGGGCTGGTCACCGGGACTGGAGCCCCGCGACGGCCGGGAAGGGGAGACCGGGCCGGCGGCCTCGGGCGGGTCGGCCGAGGATCTGCCCGTCAGGTCTTCAGCGGAGGTGTAGAACTGGCTGCTGTACAAGGGCTTGGGGTCAGTCCGCAGTCTCGCCGGCGTGGGTGGGCCGGGCTCCTCGGTGTACACGTGGCTGCCGTTAATGCACAGGTTGGACTGGGACATGGGGTCACTCTTGGGCTTCAGGCCGCCGAACAGGAACAGGGGGTCCTTCCTCACGTTGCCAGGCGCAGCGAAATTCAGCTGCTTGGTGTCGGCGCTGGCTGCCCGCTTGTGGCTCCTGATCTTTGGGACGTACAGGGTCTTGTTGGAGCTCTCCTCTATAAAATTAGACAAGAAAAAAAGAGTTAATCTCCCGTCATTTACAACATTTGGCAGAATCCATAGAATCCGACAGTGCAGAAGGAAGCCATTCGGCCCATCGAGTCTGCACCGACCACAATCCAACCTAGGTCCTATCCCCATAACCCTATGCATTTACCTTGGCTAAGTCCCCCTGACACTAAGGGGCAATTTAGCATGGCCAATCCATCTAACCTGAACATCTTTGGACACTAGGGGGCAATTTAGCATGGCCAATCCACCTCACCAGCACATCCTTGGACTGTGGGAGGAATCCGGAGCACCCGGAGGAAACCCACGCAGACACGGGGAGAACGTGCAGACTCCACACAGACAGTGACCCAATCCAGGAACTGAACCCGGGTCCCTGGAGCCGAGAGGCAGCAGTGCTAACCACTGTGCCACCGTGCCGACCCACCCCCGGGCCACGTTCACGGAGACACCCCCACACTGGAGGGTCAGTGGTTGGGAATGTCGCCGAATAAACTGAGGGACAAAGCAAGAAGGGGCAGCCCCTCAAATAGGAACTCCCCACAACAAAAAAATAAAAAGTGAAACTGAAAACATCAAAGCAAACTGTGATTAAAGGGGTCCTTTAATAAGGCATCCTAGTCCCTGCGGTGCCCAACGAGCATGGAAGGCCTCGATAGTGCCCGTGGATTCCGCACGCTCCCTCTCCAGGGACACTCAACTGTGAATATAACCACGGGAGAGGGGATCAGATCGGACGCGCGCCCCCCCCCCCCCCACCTGCTGCCTGGACCTGTTTATAGAACAAAGAAAATTACAGCACAGGAACAGGCCCTTCGGCCCTCCAAGCCTGCACCGAACATGCTGCCCGTCTGAACTAAAACCCCCTCCCCTTCCAGGGACCATATCCCTCTATTCCCATCCTATTCATGTATTTGTCCAGACGCCCCTTAAAACTCACTATCATATCTGATTCCACTACCTCCCCCGGCAGCGAGTTCCAGGCACCCACCACCCTCTGTGTAAAAAAAAACTTGTGGTGGGTTTAGCCAGTCCCAGGAGCAGATTCACGAGGGGACCTCCCCACCCCACCCCCCCTCTCCGCACGAGGTGTCCCATGATCAGGAGCGTGGGTGAAATGCGGAAGGTTCTTTTAAGTAACTAGCAGTGGCGTCCAACACAGCCCATGTAAACATGGTCCATGGACTCCACGAGACCACACAAAGAACAGGTGACTCGGGGGGTCCGTGAACCGTATGGGGGTTGTACGGGGCTGCCGCACGCAACACCCTCCACCCCCAGGTTCCCCAATGTTAAAAGAGGAGGACTGGGTCCGCAGAGGGACCTCCACCTCCACACGGCAACAAGGCAACGCCAAGGCTTGTCCCAGGTGATAGGCGAGGGCATGGAAGTGAAGGGTGCACAGCGGCAGCATGTACAGGAAACCTCTCCGCACAGCAGCAAAGAAAGGGCACGGGGAGGGGGGGCATTTCCGCGAGATGGCTCAGGTCGTGGGGAAGCAACACCCCACTCTCCCCCCTGTCCCCCCCACCCCTGCTGTCTCCAGGACAGGAGTTACGATGAGTGACGTCGTGCAGAGTTAAGTTAATTTGCCATTTCGCAAAAGGAAACAATGCAACAAGAGAAATCATATCTGCACATTATCTTGGGGCAATGGGAGCTCTGGAGCATTCCGTGACGGAGTGACAAGGTAGGGTTGACCAGGGTGGGTGCATTCCTGACAGTGACATTCCAATTATCCTTTTCACCTGGTAGGTTACAGCTCCGGTCATCTCCCAGCTGTCCAAAATCCACGTCACAAAAGCCTGGGAATGGTGTTGACACTGGGGTGCACAAAGCGACTCTCAGCTGCTGGATTTGGACGCTAAGAGGCAATTTAGCATGGCCAATCCACCTAACCTACACATCTTTGGACACTAAGGGGCAATTTAGCATGGCCGATCCACCTAACCCGCATATCTTTGGACTGTGGGAGGAAACCGGAGCACCCGGAGGAAACCCATGCAGACACGGGGAGAACATGCAAACTCCACAGAGTCACCCAAGGCCGGAATGGAACCTGGGCCACTGGTGCTGTGACGCAGTAGTGATTAGAATCATAGAATCCTACATGTGCAGAAGGAGGCCATTCTGCCCATCGAGGCTGCACTGACCACAATCCAACCTAGGCCCTAATCCCATAACCCCTTGTATTTACCCTGCTAATCCCCCTGACACTAAGGGGCAATTTAGCACGGCCAATCCACCTAACCTGCACATCTTTAGATTTGATTTATTACTGTCACATGTATTAGTATACAGTGAAAAGTATTGTTTGATTAGCAGCGCTAACTGCTGTGCAACCCCTCCCTAAAACCCCTTCACCCTCTTTCTAAAGGTGCTCAGTCAAAACCCAAGTCTCTGGGCAAATGCCAAGACTTAGCGTCGAAGGTTCCGATCATGGCCCCATCAAGGGCTTTGCGATACCTCACTTGGCGAAAAGACACTGCACAAACACAACTGGGTCATGGGAAAGTCAAATACCTTCAGCGGAGTCGTGCAGCTGTATCTCAGTGAAGTCTTCCTTCTCAAAGTTCCTCGCTTTCTTCGAGTTTCCGGGGGACGAGGGGAGATCGGTGGGGATCACGGACATGGACTGGGAGAGGGACGTGCGCTGGAGGTTGGATTTCGGGAACAACTTCTTCAGTTTGGACTTCTTCTTCTTGTCCGCCGCCGCCGTGGCGACCGCTGTGTCATCGTCGCTGTCGCCCGGGACGTTGAGGCTGGGGACGATGGCCGACGCCGAGTCGGAGAAGCCATCTTTCTTCTTCCCCTTGAACTTGTCCTTCAGCCGCCCCAGAGTTGAGCGGGATTTGTCCTTCATCGACAGGTCAAACATGCTGGCTGTCATGTTGTTCCGCACAAACTGGATGTCCGCCTCGATTTCCCCTCTCTCCTTCTCCTTCTTCCCGTTCTTGGACTGCAGCTTGTACCACCTTGAAAAGAGGGGAGGCAGAATCCCATTAGAATCAACTTGCCCTAGCAAATGTGAAACTCATATACCACATTAAAAACATGAAATAAAAAGGTGCGAATGAATTATTTTTTATTCATTCAGGGGACGTGGCAGTCGCCAGGATTTATTGCCCATCCCTAATTGCCCTTGAACTGAGTAGTTTGCTCAGCCCTTTCATTTATTAGTCAACCACATTGGGGGCGGCACAGTGGTTAGCACTGCTGCCCCTCAGCACCAGGGACCCGGGTTCGATTCCCGACTTGGGTCACTGTCTGTACGGAGCCTGCACATTCTCCCTGTGCCTCCGTGGGTTTCCTCCGACATTCCAAAGATGTGCGGGTTAGGTGGATTGGCCATGCTAAATTGCCCCTGCACCCAAAGATATGCGGGTTAGGTGAGTTGGCCATGCTAAATTGCCCCTTAGTGTCCTCCGGGTGCTCCAGTTTCCCCCCCAACAAGTCCGAAAGACGTGCTGGTTAGGTGCTAAATTCTCCCTCAGTGTAACCCGAACAGGAGTGTGGCAACTAGGGGATTTTCACAGTAACTTCATTGCAGTGTTAATGTAAGCCAACTTATGACACTCCTCCAGTCTTCGAACAGACATCAGCATGGAACCTGTACCAAGTGAAGGCCATTCTTCGCAGAGGAAGAGAGTCTTATCAATCAGCTCAGACTGCTTACGATACAATGCAACTCTGCAAGAAAAGTGGGTGCTCATGCAATTAGCTGGCCAACATTACTTGCACCGTGGTCCCTTCAAGAAGTGATCCTTTGTGGACCACATGAACAGGCCGGAACCAATGGAGCGCGAGCACGTGAACCTTGTGAGACTAATTTTTTTTAAAAACAGGTTTTGTAGTCACATGTAGGCCAGACCAGGCAAGGACGGCCGATTTCCTTTCCTAAAAAAGGACATCAGTGAAGCAGGTGGGTTTTTCCGACAATGGGTCATCAGTAGATTCTTAATTCCAGATTTTGTTCATCGAATTCAAATTTCACCATCTGCCGTGGTGGGATTCGTACCCGGGGTCCCCAGGACATCACCCTGGGTCTCTGGATTACTAGTCCAGTGACGATATCACTCGGCACCAAATGGAGGAGCTAGTCGACGTGGATTCGGTGTGACTGGTTGAGCAACGTCAGTCAGGCTACCAAGAATAAATCCCAAATTCTTTTGTCGGGGACAATGACTCTCTTGCCCAAGCCCAAACCCACGGAGCTACACACTGGGGTCTCAGGTTTTTTTATTCATTCGTGGGACATGGGTGATGGCCTCGTGAGTACTATCGCTAGACAATTAATCCAGGAACTTGACTAATGTTCTGGGGACCCCGGGTTCGAATCCCACCACAGCAGATGGTGGAATTTGAATTCAATATAAAAAAGATTGGAATTAAGAATCTACTGATGAAACCATTGTCGGAAAAACCCATCTGGCTCACGATGTCCTTGAGGGAAGGAAATTTTTTTTTTATTCTTTCGTGGGACATGGGCGTCGCTGGCTGGGCCAACATTTATTGCCCATTCCTAGTTGCCTGAGGGCAGTTGAGAGTCAACCACATTGCTGTGGCTCTGGAGTCACATGTAGGCCAGACCAGGGTAAGGACGGCAGATTTCCTTCCCTCAAGGGAACGAGATGGGTTTTTCCGACAATTGACAATGGGTCATCAGTAGATTCTTAATTCCAATTTATTTTTCATTGAATTCAAATTCCACCATCTGCCGTGGCGGGATTCGAACCCGGGCTCCCCCAGAACATTAGCTGACTTTCTCGATCCATAGTCTCATGGTGATACCACTAGGCCATCAACTCCCCCTGAAATCTGCCATCCTTACCCGGTCTGGCCTACATGTGACCCCAGAGCCACAGCAATGTGGTTGACTCTCAACTGCCCTCGAGCAACTAGGGATGGGCAATAAATGCTGGCCCAGCCAGCGACGCCCATGTCCCACGGATGAATTTTTAAAAAATTGATAAGAGTGTGTGCGAGAGAGAGAAAATATGTGGAACTTAAATGTTCCGATAAAAAGTCAAAGAGTCACCAAGATAATATCACTCCAGCTATCAAAGGTGACCAGAGATAACAAAGCTCTTGTCATTAGAACAATATACAAAAGAAAAAATAATCTCTCGGGTTTTGAGAAAGATAAACGGGGTAAATTATTTACACTGGATTAATGGGTCAGAGTCCAGAAGTTCCAGGATGACCACAATGGTTGACACAGAAACCCTTCTGTGGGATCTGCTCCCCCTTCCCCCAACCAACCGGAGGATACCTAAGCATTGGGAAAGAATTAAATGGGAGGTGTGTGTGTGTGTGTTTTGGAATGTCAACAGAGGTGCGGTGGGGGCCTCCGCCTGTTCCTCGTTGTACCATCTATTAACCAGACCGACTTTTGCCACGAACAAAGAGCAAGCAAGGCTGGCCAAGTTGGCAGCACTTGGCAAAAGGAGGCCCCGGTCTCGGCGATAAGATTCTCCAGCCTTCACGTCGATTTACATCTCTCGTCTCCGAGGCTCGGTTTGGGGAAGGCAGGGAACAAAGAGGCGACCAAATTAACCGTACACCAAGTACTGAAGGCACCCCCCCCCGCCCTCAGGAATCCAGCCTGGCTTGCTGCTGAGGGGAACATTCCGGAGATGCTTTCACGGGAATGTGGGCGCGACCTGTCATTAAAATATCTCTCATCTTGGACGGGGCCCAGACTCCAGCTGAGGGGTTACTTTGATGTCAATCTAACCCATACCCCACCCCCTTCACAATCAGGGCACACTTCGAACTGCGGGTCTAGGGCACCCACCCCCCCCCCCCCCCCCCCCCTCCCCACCCCTCACTCCCCAACACCCTCCCAGGTGACACTCTGAAACATAGAATCCCGACAGTGCAGAGGGAGGCCATTTGGCCCATCGAGCCTGCAGTGACAACAATCCCAGCCAGGCCCTAGCCCTGTTACCCCACAATTACCCCAGCTAGTCCCCCTGATACAAAGAACAAAGAACAGTACAGCACAGGAAACAGGCCCTTCGGTCCTCCAAGCCTGTGCCGCTCCTTGGTCCAACTAGACCAATCGTTTGTATCCCTCCATTCCCAGGCTGCTCGTGAGACTATCCAGGTAAGTCTTAAACGATGTCAGCGTGCCTGCCTCCACCACCCTACTTGGCAGCGCATTCCAGGCCCCCACCACCCTCTGTGTAAAAAACGTCCCTCTGATATCTGAGTTATACTTCGCCCCTCTCAGCTTGAGCCCATGACCCCTCGTGATCGTCACCTCCGACCTGGGAAAAAGCTTCCCACCGTTCACCCTATCTATACCCTTCATAATCTTGTACACCTCTATTAGATCTCCCCTCATTCTCCGTCTTTCCAGGGAGAACAACCCCAGTTTACCCAATCTCTCCTCATAGCTAAGACCCTCCATACCAGGCAACATCCTGGTAAACCTTCTCTGCACTCTCTCTAACGCCTCCACGTCCTTCTGGTAGTGCGGCGACCAGAACTGGACGCAGTACTCCAAATGTGGCCTAACCAGCATTCTATACAGCTGCATCATCAGACTCCAGCTTTTATACTCTATACCCCGTCCTATAAAGGCAAGCATACCATATGCCTTCTTCACCACCTTCTCCACCTGTGTTGCCACCTTCAAGGATTTGTGGACTTGCACACCTAGGTCCCTCTGTGTTTCTATACTCCTGATGACTCTGCCATTTATTGTATAACTCCTCCCTACATTATTTCTTCCAAAATGCATCACTTCGCATTTATCCGGATTAAACTCCATCTGCCACCTCTCCGCCCAATTTTCCAGCCTATCTATATCCTGCTGTATTGCCCGACAATGCTCTTCGCTATCCGCAAGTCCAGCCATCTTCGTGTCATCCGCAAACTTGCTGATTACACCAGTTACACCTTCTTCCAAATCATTTATATATATCACAAATAGCAGAGGTCCAAGTACAGAGCCCTGCGGAACACCACTGGTCACAGACCTCCAGCCGGAAAAAGACCCTTCGACCACTACCCTCTGTCTCCTATGGCCAAGCCAGTTCTCCACCCATCTAGCTACTTCTCCTTGTATCCCATGAGCCTTAACCTTCTTAACCAACCTGCCATGTGGGACTTTGTCAAATGCCTTACTGAAATCCATATAGATGACATCCACGGCCCTTCCTTCATCAACCGTTTTTGTCACTTCCTCAAAAAACTCCACCAAATTTGTAAGGCACGACCTCCCTCTTACAAAACCATGCTGTCTGTCACTAATGAGATTGTTCTGTTCTAAATGCACATACATCCTGTCTCTCAGAATCCTCTCCAACAACTTCCCTACCACGGACGTCAAGCTCACCGGCCTATAATTTCCTGGGTTATCCCTGCTACCCTTCTTAAACAACGGGACCACATTCGCTATCCTCCAATCCTCAGGTACCTCACCCGTGTCCAAAGAAGCGACAAAGATTTCCGTCAGAGGCCCAGCAATTTCATCTCTCGTCTCCCTGAGCAGTCGAGGATAGATGCCATCAGGCCCTGGGGCTTTGTCAGTTTTAATGTTCCCTAAAAAACCTAACACTTCCTCTCTTGTAATGGAGATTTTCTCTAACAGGTCAACACCTCCCTCCGAGACACTCCTGGTTAACACGCCCCTCTCCTTCGTGAATACCGATGCAAAGTATTCATTTAGGATCTCCCCTATTCCCTTGGTTCTAAGCATAATTCCCCTCCTTTGTCCCCGAGAGGTCCGATTTTCTCCCTGACAACTCTTTTGTTCCTAACGTATGAATAGAATGCCTTAGGATTCTCCTTAATCCTGCCTGCCAAGAACATCTCGTGACCTCTTTTTGCCCTTCTAACTCCCCATTTGAGTTCTTTCCTACTCTCTCTGTATTCCTCCAGAGCTCCATCTGTTTTCAGTTGCCTGGACTTAACGTACGCCTCCCTTTTCATTTTAATCAGATCCTCAATTTCCCTGGTCATCCATGGCTCTCGAATCCTACCTTTCCTATCTTTCCTTTTTACAGGCACATGCCTATCCTGCAGCCTTATCAATAGTTCCTTAAAAGACTCCCACATGCCAGACGTGGACTTACCCTCGAACATCCTCTCCCAATCAACATCCACCAATTCCTGCCTAATCCGGCTGTAGTCAGCCTTCCCCCAATTTAGCACCCTGCCCGTAGGACAGCACTCATCCTTGTCCATTACTATCCTAAAGTTAACAGAGTTGTGGTCACTATTTGCCACATGTTCCCCTACCGAAACTTTGACGACCTGACCGGGCTCATTTCCCAGAACTAGGTCCAGTATAGCCCCCTCTCTAGTCGGGCTATCTACATACTGTTCCAAAGAACCTTCCAGTATACGAAGGGGCAATTTAAGCATGGCCAATCCACCTAACCCGCACATCTTTGGACACTGAGGGGCAATTTAGCATGGTCAATCCACCTACCCTGAACATCTTTGGACACTAAGGGGCAATTTAGCATGGCCAATCCACCTAACCTGCACATCTTTGGACACTAAGGGACAATTTAGCATGGCCAATCCACCTAACCTGCACATCTTTGGACACTAAGGGACAATTTAGCATGGCCAATCCACCTAACCTGCACATCTTTGGACACTAAGGGACAATTTAGCATGGCCAATCCACCTAATCTGCACATCTTTGGACACTAAGGGACAATTTAGCATGGCCAATCCACCTAACCTGCACATCTTTGGACACTAAGGGACAATTTAGCATGGCCAATCCACCTAACCTGCACATCTTTGGACGCTAAGGGACAATTTAGCATGGCCAATCCACCTAACCTGCACATCTTTGGACACTAAGGGGCAATTTAGCATGGCCAATCCACCTAACCTGCACATCTTTGGACGCTAAGGGACAATTTAGCGTGGCCAATCACGGTAACCTACACGTCTTTCGGACTGTGAGAGGAAACCGGAGCACCCGGAGGCAACCCACGCCGACACGAGGAGAATGTGCAAACTCCGCACAGACAGTGACCCAAGCCGGGAATCGAACCCGGGTCCCTGGAGCTGTAAGGCAGCAGTGCTAACCACCGTGAATGGTGGCTGGCGCTACCCACGATACACACTGGCAGCAATTTTTTCGCGATGCCACGGTCGAGCAGTTTTAAGAGGAAATGTGCCAATAATCCAATAACCTGAAAGACAAGTTAAACTTTCGCAGATCCTGCTCAGTGCTTTAAAAGTTTTATTTATTCCTGTCACAAGTAGGATTTCATACAAACACATGGGGAACACCACCACCTGCAAGTTCCCCTCCGAGCCACTCACCATCCCGACTTGGAAATATATCGGCCGTTCCTTCACTGTCGCTGGGTCAAAATCCTGGAACTCCCTCCCCAACAGCACGGTGGGTGTACCTACACCACACGGACTGACTGATGTCCAATATCAATCCTGGAACTCCCCCCCCTAACAGCACTGTGGGTGTACCTACACCACACGGACTGACTGATGTCCAATAACAATCCTGGGACTCCCTCCCTAACAGCACTGTGGGTGTACCTACACCACACGGACTGACTGATGTCCAATAACAATCCTGGAACTCCCTCCCTAACAGCACTGTGGGTGTACCTACACCACACGGACTGCAGCAGGTTCGAGGCAGCGGCTCACCCACCGCCTTCTCAAGAGGCAATTAGAGATGGGCAATAAATGCTGATCTCACCAGCAACGCCCACATCCCATTAATGTTTTTTAAAAATCAGGATATTTTGGGGGAATTGAGAAACCATATCATCTTAGAAAGTGAATGATCTGCATGTCTCTCTTCCTGGCGCGGTGGCACAGTGGGTTAGCACTGCTGTCTCACAGCGCCAGGGACCCGGGGTCGATTCCCGGTTTGGGTCACTGTCTGTGCGGAGTCTGCATGTTCTCCCCCGTGTCTGCGTGGGTTTCCTCCCACACGCCAAAGATGTGCAGGTTAGTTGGATTGGCCGTGCTAAATTGCCCCTTGGTGTCCAAAGATGTGCAGGTTAGGTGGATTGGCCATGCTAAATTGCCCCTTAGTGTCCAAAGATGTGCGGGTTAGGTGGATTGGCCATGCTAAATTGCCCCTTGGTGTCCAAAGATGTGCTGGTTAGGTGGATTGGCCATGCTAAACTGACCCTTGGTGTCAGGGGGATTAACAGGGTAAATGTGTGGGGTTATGGGGATAGGACCTGGGTGGGATTGTGGTCGGTGCAGACTCGATGGGCCGAATGGCCTCCTTCTGCACTGTACGGAGAGGTTATCTCTGGTTACTGGGACTGGGGATTTCCTGCTCACTATCGCGTCGCCCACATTACAGAGGTGACTGCACTGCTGTATGCTTTGCAATGTCTGTGGTCACGAAAGGCAGGGCACAAATTTACTTTGTGGAGTTTAGTTTGATCTCTCCTGTAGTGGGTACCATGTTGGTCTGCTGACTGCCACAAGGATGGAGGGAGGGAGGGGTGCGGAGAGCGAGAGGCAGCAGTGCTAAGGGGTTGCCTCAGCATCCCTACCCAACTGGCTGTGTGCAAAATCTTTCTCGGGAGGAAGTTGTATGTATTTTGGGGCCAGCTGCTCTCGGTGTGTACTGTAAGCAGTGCACACTCAGCAAAGACTGTTTGCTGATAAACACGTGCATCCTTGCAGGCAGCAGGGAGAGGGTGCGGGTGTGTGAATCACATCTCCAGTCGAGCTCTTTGCTTCTGATACCCGAGACACGGCAACTCTTCAACCTCCGCTGCCGGATGCATCTCGGGGGTGCCTCTCCAGAACGGGGCCAGTGCTTCCCTTCCCACACCCGCTTACTCTCCAGCTGTGTTGCAGACTCATCTGGGAGTCGGAGAATCCCTACGGTGCAGAGGGAGGCCATTCGGCCCATCGAGCCTGCACGCTCAGCAACCCAACCCAGGCCCTATCTCCGTAAACCCCACATATTTACCCTGCTAATCCCCCTGACACTAAGGGGCAATTTAGCATGGCCAATCCACCTCACCTACACTCTTAGTGTCCAAAGATGTGTAGGTTAGGTGGATTGGCCATGCTAAATTGTCCCTTGGTATCCAAAGATGCGTAGGTTAGGTGGATTGGCCATGCTAAATTGTCCCTTGGTGTCCAAAGATGTGTAGGTTAGGTGGATTGGCCATGCTAAATTGTCCCTTGGTATCCAAAGATGCGTAGGTTAGGTGGATTGGCCATGCTAAATAGTCCCTTAGTGTCCAAAGATGTGTAGGTTAGGTGGATTGGCCATGCTAAATTGTCCCTTGGTGTCCAAAGATGTGTAGGTTAGGTGGATTGGCCATGCTAAATTGTCCCTTGGTGTCCAAAGATGTGTAGGTTAGGTGGATTGGCCATGCTAAATTGTCCCTTGGTATCCAAAGATGCGTAGGTTAGGTGGATTGGCCATGCTAAATAGTCCCTTAGTGTCCAAAGATGTGTAGGTTAGGTGGATTGGCCATGCTAAATTGTCCCTTGGTGTCCAAAGATGTGTAGGTTAGGTGGATTGGCCATGCTAAATTGTCCCTTGGTGTCCAAAGATGTGTAGGTTAGGTGGATTGGCCATGCTAAATTGTCCCTTGGTGTCCAAAGATGTGTAGGTTAGGTGGATTGGCCATGCTAAATTGTCCCTTGGTATCCAAAGATGCGTAGGTTAGGTGGATTGGCCATGCTAAATTGTCCCTTGGTGTCCAAAGATGTGTCGGTTAGATGGATTGGCCATGTTAAATTGTCCCTTGGTGTCCAAAGATGTGTAGGTTAGGTGGATTGGCCATGCTAAATTGTCCTTTGGTGTCCAAAGATGTGCAGATCAAAGGAATTAGCAGGTTAAATATATAGGGTTATGGGGATAGGGTGGGATTGGTGATCGGTGCAGGCTCGATGGGCCAAATGGCCTCCTTCTACAGTGCAGGGATTCTAGAATGAGATTGGTTCAATTCCGCACAGGGCTTCCATTCATACCGAGAACACGATATGGCTTCAACCCAGCTGACAGTGAAAAGTGGCCGTGACCACATCTACGGTATTGACCTTAGAACTTCCGACTTTTCCCGGAGTTTACCGCGCGCGGGCGTGCGCCACCACCAAGGCTACGTGGTTCCATGTCGAGATCCCAAACTGAGCCACACGAGAAGTACACACAGTCACCTGTGGCTTCAGCATCAAGACTTGCATTGGGATAGCACCTAGCCCCAGCTCAAAAACACCTCACAGCCAATAGAGGGCAGCCATCGAGACAGACGGCATCTGATTTGAGCACAGCAAGCTTCCCCCAGGTGCGAGGTGACTGGATGATCCGTTGCCAGGTTTGAGAGATAAATATGGACCGGGACACAGGGAGGAGGGAGAACTCTCTCGGTTCTTCCTTGCCCATGGGAATCTCTCTATTTCCATCTAAGATGGGGCCCTCCATTGAACACCTCAGCTGAACGAGAGGGCGTCTGACAGTGCAGTCCCAACCACTGCGTGACGGCGCCCCTTTGCCACTCCTGTGCGACAGCACACGTTACAAAACCTCAAGTGGTTCGCCCCCTCCCTCTCAGTTTGACAGCAATGCAGAGGTAAAAGTACTGAGAAATCCACAGAATTTACAGCACAGGCCATTCTGCCCCTCTAATTCCCACAGCTGTTTATGCCTCACACAGGTCCCCTGCCACCCCTGGGCATCGCCCACGCGCGTGCCCTCGATGCCACCCTCCTCCACAACAGCAGGCTTGCCCTCGACGCAATTCCTTCCCACGCCACGCTGGTGGCGTGCCAAAGACCCTGATCTTTGTGACGTGACCGGTAACGAGAATAGCTTAGTGGGCAAATCTCTCTCCCCTTAACTATAGGTGGCACAGTGGGTTAGCACTGCTGCCTCACAGCGTCAGGGACCCGAGTTCGATTCCCGGCTTGGGTCACCGTCTGGGCGGAGCCTGCACGTTCTCCCCGTGTCTGCGTGGGTTTCCTCCGGGTGCCCCGGTTTCCTCCCACAGTCCGAAAGACGTGCTGGTTAGGTGCTAAATTCTCCCTCGGTGTAACCCGAATAGGAGTGTGGCGACTCGGGGATTTTCACAGTAACCTCATTGCCGTGTTAATGTACGCCTACTTGTGACACTAGTTATGGGGAGGCGATGGCCTAGTGGTATTATCGCCGGACTATTAATCCAGAAACTCAGCTAGTGTTCTGGGGAACCCGGATTCGAATCCCGTCACGGCAGATGGTGGAATTTGAATTCAATAAAAAAAAAAATCTGGAATTAAGAATCTACTGATGACCCATTGTCGGAAAAACCCATCTGGTTCCCTTCAGGGAAGGAAATCTGCCGTCCTTACCCCGGTCTGGCCTACATGTGACTCCAGAGCCACAGCAATGTGGTTGACTCTCAACTGCACTCGGGCAACTAGGGATGGGCAATAAATGCTGGCCCAGCCGGCGACGCCCATGTCCCACGAATGAATAAACCAGTAAATAAGCTTGGGGATTTGAGTCCTAGGATTGGAATTCATCAGCAGTTTAATAGTGTTAGCTCAAAAGGTGAATATCATCTCTTGACAAGCTCAGCTATTTTCTCTGCATTGCCCCAGCTGTTGCAGATGTGCTCCTTGACATTTTGTACAGCGCAGGTTTTTCTCCCCCCCCCGCCCCCCCCGTCACTGATCTGATGATACCGGCCCCGTTATTAATTACGTGTGCCGTTTGGTGTGCCAGCCTCCTGTTCACCAGTTCCCTGACTCTTGCGTTTGTTTACACAGCAAGTCCTGGCGCTGTTTTCCACTGCACTAAACTGCAGGGAGCGGGCGGCACAGAGTGGGAATGCTGCCAACAAAACACAAACACGGCTCATCCGTGGCTTTCAACAGCCGGGGAGACCTTCTCAAACGGGCTCACAAAAACCTTCGAAACCAAATTAATCATTTCCCAACTGGTGACCTTTCACATTATATTTGAAACAAAAAAAAAAAAACCCCCGGTGGTACGCCCCCGCCCTCTCAGTATGACGGCAAGGTTCTGGGGGAATCCACAGACTTTACGGCACAGGCCATTCGGCCCATCTAATCCCCCGCAGCTGTTTATGCTTTCACACGGATCTCCTCCCATCCCATCAACACATCCTGCTCTTCCTTTCTCCCCAATCTCCCCACCTCCATTTCGTGGGAGGTTGGTTGGTTGGTTTAGCTCAGCTGGCTACACGACTGCCAACACCACGAGTTCATATTCCCGTACCGGCTGAGGTTATTCACAAAGGCCCTGCCTTCTAACTTGGGCTTCGGCACGGTGGCACGGTGGGTTAGCAAAGAACAAAGAACAATACAGCACAGGAACAGGCCCTTCGGCCCTCCAAGCCCGCGCCGCTCCCTGGTCCAAACTAGACCATTCTTTTGTATCCCTCCATTCCCACTCCGTTCATGTGGCTATCTAGATAAGTCTTAAACGTTCCCAGTGTGTCCGCCTCCACCACCTTGCCTGGCAGCGCATTCCAGGCCTCCACGACCCTCTGTGTAAAATATGTCCATCTGATATCTGTGTTAAACCCCCCCCCCTTCACCTTGAACCTATGACCCCTCGTGAATGTCACCACCGACCTGGGGAAAAGCTTCCCACCGTTCACCCTATCTATGCCTTTCATAATTTTATACACCTCTATTAGGTCACCCCCTCATCCTCCGTCTTTCCAGGGAGAACAACCCCAGTTTACCCAATCTCTCCTCATAACTAAGCCCTTCCATACCAGGCAACATCCTGGTAAACCTCCTCTGTACTCTCTCCAAAGCCTCCACGTCCTTCTGGTAGTGTGGCGACCAGAACTGGACGCAGTATTCCAGATGCGGCCGAACCAACGTTCTATACATCTGCAACATCAGACCCCAACTTTTATACTCTATATGCCTCACAGCGCCAGGGACCCGGGTTCGATTCCCAGCCTCGGGTCACTGTCTGTGCGGAGTCTGCACGTTCTCCCCCCGGGTCTCCGTGGGTTTCCTCCGGGCGCTCCGGTTTCCTCCCACAGTCCGAAAGACGTGCTGGTTAGGTGGATTGGCCATTGCTAAATTGCCCCTTGGAGTCAGGGGGACTAGCTAGGGTAAATACATGGGGTTATTGGGATAGGGCCTGGGTGGGATTGCGGTCGGTGCAGGCTTGATGTGCTGAATGGTCTCCTTCTGCACTGTAGGGATTCTATGATTCTATTTACCCAGTTTTCTTTGAACTGGATCTGTACAATTCGTCTCAACCATTCCCCATGGTATTGAGTTTCACCTTGTCAACACACACTGGGTTCCTCCTGAATCCCTCGTTAGATTTGATCATAACTATTTTATACTTCCGGGCCTCAACAAATGGTCTCTAGACAACTTTGCCCTCGGGTCATGGACTTATCAAAAACACTTTCTTTATTCATTCGTGGGACAAGGGCGTCGCTGGCTGGCCACCATTTATTGCCCATCCCTAGTTGTCCTTATTCAGAAGGCAGTTGAGAGTCAACCACTATTATGGGGGCGGCACGGTGGTTAGCACTGCTGCCTCACAGCGCCAGGGCCCCAGGATCGATTCCCGGCTTGGGTCACTGTCTGTGTGGAGTCTGCACCTTCTCCCCCGTGTCTGCATGGGTTTCCTCCGGGTGCTCCGGTTTCCTCCTACAGTCCGAAAGACGTGCTGGTTAGGTGCTAAATTCTCCCTCAGTGTAACCCGAACAGGAGTGTGGCGACTAGGGAAATTTCACAGTAACTTCATTGCCTCACTTGTGACTAATAAATAAACTACTTTTTTTACATTGCTGTGGCTCTGGAGTCACATGTAGGCCAGACCGGGTAAGGACAGCAGATTTCCATGTCAGCCACGACTTTCACCAACTTTTACAGATGCACCATAGAAAGCATTCTTTCTGGTTGTATCACAGCTTGGTCTGGCTCCTGCTCTGCCCAAGACCGCAAGAAACCACAAAGGGTCATGAACATAGCCTAGTCCATCACTCAAGCCAGCCTCCCATCCATCGACTCCGTCTACAGTTCCCGCTGCCTCGGGAAAAGCAGCCAGCATAATTAATGACCCCCACGCACCCCAGACATTCTCTCTTCCACCTTCTTCCGTTGGGAAAAAGATTCAAAAGTCTGAGGTCACGTACCAACCGACTCAAGAACAGCTTCTTCCCTGCTGCTGTCAGACTTTTGAACGGACCTACCTCGCGTCAAGTTGATCTTTCTCTGCACCCTAGCTGTGACTGTAACACTACATTCTGCAACCTCTCCTTTCCTTCTCTATGAACGGTATGCTTTGTCCGTAAAGCACGCAAGATTCATTGCATACTAATATATGTGACAATAATAAATCAAATAAAGGGCATTAGTGAGCCAGATGGGTTTTTCCGACAATGGTTTCATGGTCATCAGTAGATTCTTAATTCCAGATTTTTTTTTATTGAATTCAAATTCCACCATCTGCCGTGGTGGGATTCGAACCCGGGTTCCCCAGAACATTAGTTTCTGGATTAATAGGCTAGCGATAATACCACGAGGCCGTCACCTCCCCATCAGCCTGAGAAACAAGTTATTCCCCTCAAAACGGTCGAGATTCAGCCGACACTCCTGGTGATCGCAGAGGGTGCGTGGCATTTGGAATCCAGATCATAAACAGCCTCACAATCAAAGGCAGGTTTCATCTCTTGCTGGAAAACTAATTGAACCAAACTAAACGAACTGAGGGACCAAAGAAACAAAAAGAGGCTGCCCCTTAAAGGGGAAACGCCCCTCAACAAAGACAAATCGTAAAGGAAACAAAATGTGATTAAAGGGGGTCGATTAGGTTCCTGCGGTGCCCAACGAGCATGGAAGGCCTCAACGGTACCCATGGACACCGCATGCTCCTTCTCCAGGGCCACCCAGTTGCGAATGTAGCCACACTAGAGAGGCAGACTGTCAGGTCAGGTCAAGTAGGCACCACACACAAACCCCCCCACCGATCGCCCGCTGTCTGGATCTGTCTACGGCGAGTTTGGCCAAGCCCGGAAGCAGGTTCTCCCCCCCCCCCCCCCACCTCCCCTCACCGCACTGGGCACCCATAAACAAGGAGCTGAAGGACAAACTAAACTGCAAAAGGTTTAAGTATCCAAAAAGGGAGCGCAGCCTCAAACATCTGATTGTCCAAGGGTGGAGGGTGAAAGCTTATCGGGAGGAATGGTGATGAGCGACACAGTGGGTTAGCATTGCTGCCTCACAGCGCCAGGGACCCGGGTTCGATTCCCGGCCTCGGGTCACTGTCTGTGTGGAGTTTGCACGTTCTCCCCGTGCCTGCGTGGGTTTCCTCCGGGTGCTCCGGTTTCCTCCCACACTCCAAACATGTGCGGAAAAGGCGGATTGGCCGTGCTAAATTGCCCCTTAGTGTCAGGGGGACTAGCTAGGGTGTTACGAGGATAGGGCCATGTGTGGGATTGAGGTCAGTGCAGGCTCGATGGGCCAAATGGCCTCCTACTGCACTGTAGGGATTCAATTGTACAATTCTATGACTCCACAAGGCCACAAAAAGGGCCGGTGCAATGTGGTTGACTCTCATTTGCCCTCCAAGGGCAACTAGGGATGTGCGACCAATGCTGGCCCAGCCAGTGATGCCCGTGTCCCACGAATAAATAAAAATAAACATAGCTTGGTGTCTTATTCTATGATTCCTTTGCGAAAGCACCTTGCGATGTTACTATTCATTCATGGGACATGGTGTTGCTGGCTGGCTGGCTACCATTTATTGACTGTCCCCAGTTGCCCGAGGGTAGTTCATTGTTGTGGCTCTGGAGTCACATGATGTGGAGATGCCGGCGTTGGACTGGGGTAAACACAGTAAGGAGTCTCACAACACCAGGTTAAAGTCCAACAGGTTTATTTGGTAGCAAAAGCCACTAGCTTTCGGAGCGCTGCCCCTTCATCAGTTGAGTGGGAGTTCTGTTCACAGTTTAAGACATGTTTATCAAGTTTAAGACTTGATTACCTGTAAAGACTCGCATTCCAACCATTATTCTGTAAATTGAGTTTGTGTCTCTATATGCCCTGTTTGTGAACAGAACTCCCACTCACCTGATGAAGGAGTGACACTCCGAAAGCTCGTGCTACCAAATAAACCTGTTGGACTTTAACCTGGTGTTGTGAGACTGCTTACTGTGTCACATGTAGGCCAGACCGGGTAAGGACAGCAGATTTCCTTTCCTACAGGACATTAGTGAACCGGATGGGTTTTTCCAACAATGGTTTCATGGTCATCAGTAGATTCTTAATCCCAGATTTTGTTTGCTTAATAGAACCATAGAACCATAGAAAATTACAGCTCAGAAACAGGCCTTTTGGCCCTTCTTGTCTGCGGCCGAACCATTTTATGCCTAGTCCCACTGACCTGCACTTGGACCATATCCCTCCACACCCCTCTCATCCATGAACCCGTCCAAGTTTTTCTTAAATGTTAAAAGTGACCCCGCATTTACCACTTTATCCGGCAGCTCATTCCACACTCCCACCACTCTCTGCGTGAAGAGGCCCCCCCTAATATTCCCTTTAAACTTTTCTCCTTTCACCCTTAACCCATGCCCTCTGGTTTTTTTCTCCCCTAGCCTCAGCGGAAAAAGCCTGCTTGCATTCACTCTATCTATACCCATCAAAATCTTATACACCTCTATCAAATCTTATACACCTCTATCAAATCAATAATGAATTCAAATTCCACCATCTGTAGTGGGGGGATTCGAACCCGGCTCCCCCAGAACATTAGAACATGGAGAGACACAAAAGAATGGTCTAGTTTGGACCAGGGAGCAGCACAGGCTTGGAGGGCCGAAGGGCCTGTTCCTGTGCTGTATTGTTCTTTGTTGAGTTTGTGGATTAACAGTCTAGCGATAATACCACTAGGCCGTTGCCTCCCCTGTTGTTTGAGCACAATAAAGGCATCACGGAGGTACAAGTTGTTTCCGTCACCCCCACTTTGCTAGACTTTGTTGGTTGCCACGCCGAAGTCTCCTTCGAAAGGGAAGCAATTGTCTCCGAGGTATTTTGAGCTCTCTCTCTCTCTCTCTCTCGAGACAAAGTGGGAAAGGCACAATACAAGCACGCTACTTTTCAAGTCACAGCGAAACTTGACCAAAGCTCACAGAGCACTGCACATTGTGTGCGTGCCGGTGTCGATTACCCATTCCAGCTGGTGTGTGTGTGTGTCTCTTTCGGGGAGGTTCCTATTTGCAGCTTTCCAGCGAGCACACAATTAAAGCACAGCACAGAAACTCAAACACAACAAAAAGCAGGCCACCCAACACCAATCCCCTTTCACAGGGAGCACAACCGGGCACGTGGGTCACATTGCAAAACACCCCGTGGTTCAACTCCGCAGACCCGACAGACCCGCACCAAGAGAACTCCCTCTTTCTTGCTGACTGGCTCCCGGTCTAGCGACACTGGATCTTTAAAATTCTCATCCTCGTTCTCGAGTCCCTCCCTGGTCTCAGCTCTCCGTACGTCCTCCAACCTTCCGCGATCTCTGTGCTCCTCCAATCCCTTACTCCTCCAACATCTCTGCGCACCTCCAATTCCAAGCTCCCAGTCAAGCAACACCACGACACAGTGGTTAGCACTGCTGCCTCACAACTACAGGGACCCGGGCTTGGGTCACTGTCTGTGCGGAGACTGCACATTCTCCCCGTGTCTGCGTGGGTTTCCTCCGGGTGCTCCGGTTTCCTCCCACAGTTCAGAGACGTGCAGGTTAGGTTGACTGGCCGTTCTAAATTGCCCCTTAGTGTCCTGGGATGTCTATGTTAGAGGGATTATTAGCAGGGTAAATATGTGGGGTTTCGGGGATAGCGCCTGGGTGAGATTGTTGTTGGTGCAGACTCGATGGGCTCCTTCTGCACTGTAGGGTTTCTATGGACACTGGATTTTATAATTCTCATCCTTGTTTTCGAGTCCCGCCGTGGTCCCATCTCTCCGTACGTCCTCCAATCCCTTACTCCCAGTCAAGCGACATTAGATTTCTAAATCCTCATCCTTGTCCGAGTCCCTCCGTGGTCCCATCTCTCAGTATCTCCTTCAGCCTCCCACCCACGACCCTCCGACATCTCTGTGCTCCCCCAGTTCTGGCTTCTTGAACCACCCCTTACCCTTTCCCCCAATTTTAAAAATCGCTCCGCCATTGGTGGCCGAGCCTTCAGCTGCCAATCTTGTTGGCTAATCAAATAAACTGAGGTACAAAGTAAAGGGGGCAGCCCCTTAAAAAAAAGCGTTGGGGGGGGGTGGGAGGGGGAATCTCCCAAAAGACAAAGTGGAAAGGAAACAAAGTATCAAACCAAAACGGGATTAAACAGGGTCAATAATTCCCTGCGGTGCCCAACGAGCATGGAAGGCCTCAACGGCACCCGTGGACACCGCATGCTCACTTTCCAGGGATACCCTGCCACGCATGTAGCCACGCTGGAGGGGTCAGGTCAGACGGCCCCCCCTCAGCCGCTTGGACTTGTCTACGGACGTGCCTTCACTGCCTTGACCCTCAAGCTCTGGAATTCCCTCCCTACACCTCTCCCTCCATCCACAACGACACTCCTAAGATCCTTTGACCGAGCTTTGGGTCGTCTGTTTATGAGGCTCCTTACGCCGCATTGGGTAATTGTGTGTTTTATAATGCTCCCACAGACCACATTGCACTATGTATTTCTTTTACTCATTCCTGGGACATGGGCGTCGCTGGCTGGGCCCAGCATTTATTGCCCATCCCTAGTTGCCTGAAGGCAGTCGAGTGTCAACCACATTGCTGTGGCTCTGGAGTCACATGTAGGCCAGACCAGGGTAAGGACGGCAGATTTCCTTCCCTCAAGGGAACCAGATGGGTTTTTCCGACAATCAAAGAACAAAGAACAGTACAGCACAGGAACAGGCCCTTCAAGCCTGCGCCAACCATGATGCCTGCCTAAACTAAAACCGTATGCGCTTACGGAGCCCGTATCCTTCCATTCCCATCTTATTCATGTATTCGGCGAGTTGCCCCTTAAATGCCGCTATCGTACCCGCTCCCACCCCCTCCCCGGGCAGCGCGTTCCAGACATTCACCACCCTCTGTGTAAAAAACTTACCTCGCACATCTCCTCTAAACTTTTCCCCACGCACCTTAACCCCATGTCCCCGAGTATCGACAATGGTTTCATCAGGTAGATCCTTAATTCCAGATTACCTTTTTTTCTAGATTATCGAATTTAAATTCCACCAGCTGCCGTGGCGGGATTCGAACCTGGGTCCCCTGAACATTACCTGGATTGATAGTCTGTCAATCAGGTGCTGCGTGGATGGAAGATGTGTTTCTATTAATTTATTTCTGACAGTGCGTCGAGAATGAGGACTCATTAGAGATTACCCCCCACACCCCCTCTAAAGAACACCTTTAATTTAGGTCAATTCTGTTTTTAAGTCTCAGAACATGGAAATAAAAGTCCTCGTTTACATAAAATCAGTAGGTTTGATATCACACAGAACACCGGGCACACTCGCCCCTTGCAGCAAGCTCCCCGAGTCAGTGCAAACCGCTTCCCTCGGCTGCTCGGAGGCTTCTGGCGAGCGTCACAAATGTTGTCCGTTTGTAAATAAATAAATCCGGTCAGGCAACACCATCTCGCAGCCTCTCCGGCCTGTCTTTCGGGAGAGGCAGCGGCGAGCTGGCCTAACGTATTCCTAAAGGTTACCGTGCGTTAGCGAGTGCAGTTCACAGCTTCCTGTGTTGAGCACACATTCACTTCCTTTCAGACGGTGGTTCGCCGCGTTTTTGGAGACCAATGGGCGGATGTGTGTTTTTTTCTTGCCTCCACCTTGGGATTCAACTTTCATCTCAATCAGGATTACTTCTAACCGACAACCTTCAAACTGGACTGAAATAGTCCTCCACGCTCACGGAAAGTTTCTGCTGTCTGAGTCATAAATCTCCCTCACCCACAAGACAAAGGGAACTCGGTCTTAGAATCACAGAATCCCTCCAGCGCAGGAGGCGGCCATTTGGCCCATCGCGTCTGCACCGACCACAATCCCACCCAGGCCCCATTCCCGCAACCCCACATATTTACCCTGCTAATCCCCCTGGCACTTTCAATTTATGGTGGCAAATCCACCTAACCCGCAGATCTTCGGACTGTGGGAGGAAACCGGAGCACCCGGAGGAAACCCACGCAGATACGGGGAGAATGTGCAGACTCCGCACAGACAGTGACCCAAGGCCAGAATCGAACCCGGTTCCCTGGTGCTGTGAGGCAGCAGTGCTAACCCACTGTGCCACCGTGTCTTGGAAAATGATAATTCCGTTTCAGTTCTATAGGGGCAGCACAGTGTTTAGCACAGCTGCTGGGGACCCGGGTTCGATTCCCGGGTCACTGTCTGCGCGGAGTCTGCACGTCCTCCCCAGTTCTGCGCGGGTTTCCTCCGGGTGCTCCAGTTTTCTCCCACACTCCAAAGATGTGCAGGTTAGGTGGATTGGCCATGCCAAATTGCCCTTTCGTGTCTGAAGGTGTATAGGCTAGGTGGATTGGCCATGCCAAATTGCCTCTTCGTGTCTGAAGGTGTATAGGCTAGGTGGATTGGCCATGCCAAATTGCCCCTTCGTGTCTGAAGGTGTATAGGCTAGGTGGATTGGCCATGCCAAATTGCCCCTTAGTGTCTGGAGGTGTATATAGGTCAGGTGGATTGGCCGCGTATGGGGTCACAGGGATAAGGCGGAGAGTGTGCTTGGATAAGATACTCTGTCAGAGAGTCAGTGCAGACTCGATGGGCCGAATGGCATTCTTCTGCACTGTACTGACTTTATATTCGAACAGATTCTCCCTCCCCCAACACCACCAAGCAACATACAACAGAAATCAGCTTGCACAGCGCAACTGGGATTGTTGAACTCTTGCCTGTACAAGGTCTACCTTGGCCTCCCATGTCGAAACAAGAATCTGGTGTTGGCCAACTGAAAACCTTTGACTTAACTTGGATCAGGACAGCACAGCGTGCAAACTATCCAACACCTCACTGAGAGATCAGTGCACAGAACTCACGCAGTCCAAACCTCATTCCTTCTCGCCTGACCGTGGGGGGCGTGGACTAATTTATAGTTTGGGACCTCTCACGCCCAGCAAGAACCCGCAAGCAAATTCAAATGCCCACACGAGTCGGCAGCCATTTAAATGCAGGAACGAAGCTTCACGGGCACTCCCTCAAAGTTGGACCTCCACCTCCTCCCCCCCCCAGACATTACTGAACCTGCCCCTTTCCCAAGGTTCGAAACACCCTCCCTCGCTGGGTGAGTAGCCCTCAGCAAGTAGGCCAGACTGAAAACTATGGTCGGGCAACTTAAAGTTTAAAGCTTTTTTTAAAAAAAAGTGTCACAAGTAGGCTTACATTAACACTGCAATGAAGCTACTGTGAAAATCCCTGAGTCGCCACACTCCTGTTCGGGTACACTGAGGAAGAATTTAGCACCTAACCAGCACGTCTTTTGGACAGTGGGAGGAAACCCACGCAGACACGGGGAGAATGTGCAGACTCCGCACAGACAGTGACCCAAGCCGGGAATCGAACCCAGGTCCCTGGCGCTGTGAGGCAGCAGTGCTAACCACTGCGATGCTGCCTCACCACACCACATCTGGCCTGAATCGCTTGTGGGACAGATCAGAGGAGCGTGCCATACCCTCTCCCTTGACCTGAACCGCTTGTGGGGCAGATCAGAGGAGCATAAGACCTCACTGGCACAGCTCCTGCCCTCCTCGGGTACAGAAAGGCTTCAAAGTATTCCCACTCTCAAACTAGGCCCTTGGTTGGCACGGAACACGTGCTTTGCTCGCTGCTGGCTCCAAGGCCATTCACTTCAGGGATAGTATCAATCCGGCAAGACACACGGAAAAGTACTTTTTTTTCCCCTTTGCGAAACAATGAAATTTACAGCAGGGACGGGGAGTGAAAACAAAGGGAGTTGGATGTACCTAGTTTGCCATATCGGAGGTCACGGACGAATTAAGTGACTTACCCCACTTTGTTCCTGGTCTTGCTCTCGTACAGCTCATTCAAGTTGACTGCCACCTGCCCCAGGAACTTGTCCAGCCCCACCAGGGCGCGATGCATAACGATGAGGTAGAGGGTGCACTTCTCCTGATTGGCCGACTGCAGTGCCGGCAACTCGAATTCGGCCTCCTCCCGCCACAGCGGCGCGCCACTCTTCTCTGCCACCGAACTGGAGAACTTCTCCTTGCCCAGCTGCATGATGGCGTAGGCATCATTGGTGCCATCCTTGCCCTTGCTTCGTAGGCCCCTGGCTCGGATCACCACCACCTTGACGTGGGTCGGGTACCACTTCTGGCTCTGTGCCAACAAGGACATGTTGGCTCCCCCAGAGCGAGAAATAAATAAATCGCTGAAAGGCAACAAATAAAAAACTCAGAATCACGGGACGGTCCGAAGGAAGATCCTTTTTAAACCCCCCCCAAGAAGCCATTTTGAAATTGCGAGCGACGAAACAAAATTATTCCCAGACCCCAAAAACGTCACGTTTCAGAACCGCATTGGACCCAAAAACATTCAGAATTTTATTTAAGGCAAATAATGGGTGGCACGGTGGTTAGCACTGCTGCCCCACAGCGCCAGGGACCCGGGTTCGATTCCCGGCTTGGGTCACTGTCTGTGTGGAGTCTGCACGTTGTCTGCGTGGGTTTCCTCCGGGTGCTCCAGTTTCCTCCCACAGTCCGAAAGACGTGCTGGTTAGGTGCTAAATTCTCCCTCAGTGTAACCCGAACAGGAGTGTGGCGACTAGGGGATTTTCACAGTAACTTCATTGCAGTGTTAATGTAAGCCTTACTTGTGGCTAATAAATAAACTTTTAAAAAAGTTTCAGAATTATTTGAGACAAGGAAATTTAGAATTGAATCGAAATAAAGAAAATTAGAATAAAAATTTTCAAAATTGAATTGAGACGCGAGATATTTAGAACAAAGAACTAAGAGAATTATAGCACTGAACAGGCCCTTCGGCCCTCCAAGCCTGCACCGACCATGCTGCCCAACTTAACTAAAACTCCCTACCCTTCCAGGGACCACATCCCTCTATTCCCATCCTATTCATGTATTTGTCAAGCTACCCATTAAAAGTCACTATCGTATCCGCTTCCACTACCTCCCCCGGCAGCGAGTTCCAGGCACCCACCACCCTCTGTGATCAGGGGTCAGTGCTGGGATCTTTGCTATATATAGATTTGGAGGAAAATGTAACTGGTTTGATTAGTGCGTTTGCGGACGACACAAAGGTTGGAGGAGTTGCGGATAGTGATGAGGACCATCAGAGGATACAGATCGGCTGGAGACTTGGGTGGAGAGATGACAGGTAGAATTCAATCCAGACAAATGTGAGGTAATGCATTTTGGAAGGTCTAATACAAATAGGAAATATGCAGTAAATGGCAGAACCCTGAAGAGTATTGATAGGCAGAGGGATCTGGGTGTGCAGGTACACAGGTCACTGAAAGTGGCAACGCAGGTAGTCAAGAAGGCATACGACATGCTTGCCTTCATCGGCCGGGGCATTGAGTTTAAAAATTGGCAAGTCATGTTGCCCTCTTTTTAGGTCAAACCAAATAAACAAACTCAGATTAAGTCAGGAAGAGGGGGAACAGCCCGAACAAAAATCAAAGTAGAAAGGAAACTTAAAAACATCAAATTAAAATGTGATTGTCAGGGTCAATAACGCACCCCAACCCCTGCGGTGCCCAACGGGCGCGGAAGGCGTCAACCGTGCCCGTGGACACCGCATGCTCCCTCTCCAGGGACACCTGGCCGCGGTAGAGGGGCAGACAGTCAGGATGGACGGCCCCCTCGATCGCCCACTGCCTGGACCTGTAAATGGTGCGTTTCACCAGGCCCAGGAGCAGGTTCACGAGGAGGTCGCCATCCCGACCCTCCCCTCTCCGCACCAGGTGTCTGTAGATCAGGAGCGTGGGACTGAAGTGCAAACAAAACACCAATAAAAGGTTCTTTAGGAAAACAAAAAGGGAGTGCAGCCTAAGACACGAGACATAGACATGGTCCACGGTCTCCACAGCTTTATAGAACCTTAGTTAGGCCGCACTTGGAATATAGTGTTCAATTCTGGTCACCACACTACCAGAAGGATGTGGAGGCTTTGGAGAGGGTACAGAAAAGATTTATCAGGATGTTGCCTGGTATGGAGGGCATTAGCTATGAGGAGAGGTTGGAGAAACTTGATTTGTTCTCACTGGAACAACAGAGGCTGAGGGGCAACCTGATAGAAGTCTACAAGATTATGAGGGGCATGGACAGAGTGGATAGTCAGAAGCTTTTTCCCCAGGACGGAATAGTCAATTACTAGGGGGCACAGGTTTAAGGTGCGAGGGGCAAGGTTTAAAGGAGATGTACGAGGCAGATTTTTAAAACATTTTTAGAATTAGGATTTTTTAAAACACACAATTAAAAAGACCGACCAAAGAAATTAGGAATGAGGTTTAAGACAATAAATATTTTTGGAATTAAGATTTTTTAAAATAATTTAAAAGGCCAAAGAAATCAGAACTGAAGCTGGAGATGAGATATGTCTTTAGAATTTAAGCTTTTAAAAATTATAATTAAAATTAGAAGAGTTGGGACAAGAAATATTTATGGAATTTAAAAATTTTTTTAAAGAATTAAAAGTTAAAAATTAGAATCAAGTTAAGATGAGAAACACTTTTTGAATTAACGTTTTTAAAAACTCCAATTAAAAGACTGAAGAAACTCGAATGAATTTGAGACCAAAAAAAAATTTAGAATCAAAATTAACAGTTGTCAAGCCAAAAAAAAGCTCTCAGAGTTAAACAGAAACAAGATTAAAAACTGAGAACAACCAAAGAGAGAAAATTAGTTGAGACACTTTTCGGATCAGTTGGGGGGCAAACAGACACCTTTCGCATCAGTTGGGGGGCAAACAGACACCTTTCGCATCAGTTGGGGGGCAAACAGACACCTTTCGGATCAGTTGGGGGGCAAACAGACACCTTTCGGATCAGTTGGGGGGCAAACAGACACCTTTCGGATCAGTTGGGGGGCAAACAGACACCTTTCGGATCAGTTGGGGGGCAAACAGACACCTTTCGGATCAGTTGGGGGGCAAACAGACACCTTTCGGATCAGTTGGGGGGCAAACAGACACCTTTCGGATCAGTTGGGGGGCAAACAGACACCTTTCGGATCAGTTGGGGGGCAAACAGACACCTTTCGCATCAGTTGGGGGGCAAACAGACACCTTTCGCATCAGTTGGGGGGCAAACAGACACCTTTCGCATCAGTTGGGGGGCAAACAGACACCTTTCGCATCAGTTGGGGGGCAAACAGACACCTTTCGCATCAGTTGGGGGGCAAACAGACACCTTTCGGATCAGTTGGGGGGCAACCAGACACCTTTCGGATCAGTTGGGGGGCAACCAGACACCTTTCGGATCAGTTGGGGGGCAACCAGACACCTTTCGGATCAGTTGGGGGGCAACCAGACACCTTTCGGATCAGTTGGGGGGCAACCAGACACCTTTCGGATCAGTTGGGGGGCAACCAGACACCTTTCGGATCAGTTGGGGGGCAACCAGACACCTTTCGGATCAGTTGGGGGGCAACCAGACACCTTTCGGATCAGTTGGGGGGCAACCAGACACCTTTCGGATCAGTTGGGGGGCAACCAGACACCTTTCGGATCAGTTGGGGGGCAAATAGACACCTTTCGGATCAGTTGGGGGGGAAAATGGACACCTTTCAGATCAGTTGGGGGGCAAACAGATACCTTTCGGATCAGTTGGGGGGCAAATAGACACCTTTCGGATCAGTTGGGGGACAAACAGACACATTTCACATCAGTTGGGGGGCAAATAGACACCTTTCGGATCAGTTGGGGGGCAAATTGACAACTTTTGGATTAATTGGAGAGGCAAATGGACACCTTTTGGATTAGTTGTGGGGCAAAAAGACATCTTTCGAATGAGTTGGGGGGCAAATAGACGGGTTTAGGATAAAAGAAGAAAGACCCCCTTCCCTGCCCAGAAATGTGGAATGATGTGAGAGGGGCAGAGAAAAGGGACATTTGAAGAAGCTTGCGCAAGCAAGGTGCGAGTTAGCAATTGGACACCGTCCAATATCTCTCAGGGAAGCAGAGCCCAGAGTGAGAACTCGAACTGAGCGCAGTTTGGAGTCAGGAGGTGGCGGGTCTCGAACCGTCCCCCCCCCCAACACTTGGAGTATGAGGTGGGGGGCGCCCACACCTCACCTGTGCTGCCCTTACCTGCCCGCCTGGCCGGCCGGAGCCGCTGCTGCTGCTACTCCCGCACTCGCTACTTTCCCCCAACACCTTTGGCTACATTGACTCACAGAAGCCGAGAGCCCGCCTCCCCTCCAACCCTACTGGCCCTCCCGCCTGCCCATCAAACCCTCCCCCTCCCTCCCATTGGCCTCCTCCACACGCCCATCAAGGCTAACCCCGCCCCTCTCCCCCCAGCTGGCCCCGCCCCCTAGCAACAAGGATGATGTCATGGGACAATGATCCCATTTTGGGAGGTGGAGGGGGGGGGAAGTGGGGTGGTTGCTGGGCGATGACTCTCCAACAGCTGATAGTCAAGTGACCTTATTTCACTTTTATTTCTCTTTTAATTCACACCCTCCCCCTGCTTCACACAACTTAAAGCTGGTGTTTGGTGTCATTTATTAGTCCGTCAGACATACGTCCATCAAAGATGTGTGGGTTAGGGGGATTGGCCATGCTAAATTGTCCCCTAATGTCCAAAGATGTGTAGATTAGGTGGATTGGCCATGCTAAATTGTCCCCTAATGTCCAAAGATGTGTAGATTAGGTGGATTGGCCATGCTAAATTGCCCCTTAGTGTCCAAAGATGTGTAGATTAGTGGATTGGCCATGCTAAATTGTCCCTCAGTGTTACAAGACGCGTAGGTTAGTAGGATCAACTATGCTAAATTACCCTTTAGTGTCCCAATATGTGTACATTAAGTGGATTGGCCATTCTAAATTGCCTTTTCGTGTCCAGAGATGTATAGATTAGGTTGATTGGCCATGCTAAATTGCCCCTTAGTGTCCAAAGATGTGCGGGTTAGGTGGATTGACCATGCTAAATTGCCCCTTGGTGTCCAAAGGTGTGCGGGTTAGGTGGATTGACCATGCTAAATTGCCCCTTAGTGTCCAAAGATGTGCAGGTTAGAGGGATTAGCCATGCTAAATTGCCCCTCAATGTCAAAAGCCCCTTAGTGTCAGGGGGACTAGCAGGGTAAATACGTGGGGTTACCAGGACAGGGTCCAGTGGGATTGTTTTCCTTGCCGACTTGATGGGCCGAATAGCCTCCTCTGCACTGTAGGGATTCTATGATCACCTCCATAGGCCCGTCGAGGGCACGTGCTTTCCCCCTGGGCCGCCTCCGAATTTCCAACAGCCCGCTGAACAGGTTCCGTCGCCTTTCCCCGAGGTCTCGTTTCCCCGTGCGCACCGGAAGGTGCCGCTAGCCACACCTGAGCTCGCCCCCCCCCCCCACCCCCGCTTTGCGTGCAGGGGTCACAGGCTGGTGGCACAGAGCTGTCGGAGGGGCTCCTCTGGCTCTGCCATTCCCCATCGCTCGCGTGGAAACGCAGGAAAGGCTTACCGCGCGACAGAAGCCGGCATTGGACTCCTCATGGAAGGAAGGGTGGACTTGCGTTGAAAGCAATAACCAATTGCTTGCGAGAAGAGGTCGAGCAGGTAAGATCCACACCCCTCAGGAGTTTCGAAGAATGAGAGGTGATCTTATTGAAACGTAATACCACAGGGAGGGGGTGGTGCTGTTTGACAGGGTGGATGCTAAGAGGGTGTTTGCCCCTCATGAGGGAATCTAGATCAAGTTCGGTTTCAGAATAAAGGGTCTCCCATCGAAGACAGAGATGAGGAGGACTTTCTTCTCTCAGAGGGTAGTTGGGCTGGGAAATTCTCTCCCCAGAAAGCAGTGGGGGTTGTGCGGATTATTGGATATATTCAAGCCCAAGTTAGACTGATTTTCCATCGGCAAGGTTTAAAGTTTTATTTATCAGTGTCACAAGTTGGCTGACATTAACACTGCGATGAAGTTACTGTGAAAATCCCCCAGTCGCCACATTCCTGTTCGGGTTACACTGAGTGAGAATTTAGCACCTAACCCGCACGTCTTTCTCACTGTGGGAGGAAACCGGAGCACCCGGAGGAAACCCACGCAGACACGGGGAGAACGTGCAGACTCCACACAGACAGTGACCCAAGCCGGGAATCGAACCCGGGTCCCTGGCGCTGTGAGACAGCAGTGCTAACCCACTGTGCCACTGCGCCGCCAAGTCAAGTTGTGGTGATTGTCCCGTTAAGAGCAAAAACAGGTCACGTGACCCTTACTCTGCTGCGTTGCCCTTAAAGGGGCAATCACCACATCGATGTGGTGACAGTACGCTTGAGGGACAACACAGAACGGTCTGCGTGGGTTTCCTCCGGGTGCTCCGGTTTCCTCCCACAGTCCAAAGATGTGCGGGTTAGGTTGATTGGCCAGGTTAAAAATTGTCCCTTAGAGTCCTGGGATGCGTAGGTTAGAGGGATTAGTGGGTAAAATATGTGGGGGGAGGGCCTGGGTGGGATTGTGGTCGGTGCAGACTCGATGGGCCGAATGGCCTCCTTCTGCACTGTAGGGTTTCTATGTTTTTTCTATGTTACAGGGTGGCAGGAGGGCAGGCAGAGAAGTGGAGGTAAAACCACACAGTCGGATCAGCCATGATCCCATTGAATGGCAGAGCAGGCTCGAGGGGTCGAATGGCCTCCTCCTGCTCCCTCATTTGTGTTGACGTGTCAGTTCGCCTCCAAGTCGCTCACCATCCTGACTTGTATCAGCCGTTCCTTCACTGTCGCTGGGTCAAAATCCTGGAACTCCCTCCCTAACAGCACTGTGGGTGTACCTACACCATGTGGACTGCTGCGGGTTCAAGATGGCGGCTCACCCACCACCTTCTCAAGGGGCAATTAGGGATGGGGGATAAATGCTGGATCCCAGCCAGCGAAGGGGCAACAGTGCCCCCACCAGGCGAAGATACCCAGCGCCCTTTTTATTGTTACCACTGCCCCATCCCCTGAGGGTTCTGGGTTCAAATGCCACATCGGAACTTGAGGTAAAAGAATAAAGGTCAACACATCAGCGTAGGATTGAGAGGGAGTGCTGCACTGTCAGAGGTGCAACCTTACAGATGAGACATTGACAAAATAAACAACAAAGAAATATACAGCACAGGGACAGGCCCTTCGGCCCTCCAAACCTGCACCGATCATGATGCCCGAACTAAACTAAAAAAAAACCTTCTGCCCTTACCCAGTCCGTATCCCTCTATTCCCTCCCTATTCATGTCCCCATCCAGATGCCTCTTAAATGTTGCTAATGTGCCTGCTTCCACCACCTCCTCTGGCAGTGCGTTCCAGGCACCCACCACTCTCTGCGTGAAAAACCTCCCCCTGCCCATCTCCCTTAAACTTTCCCCCTTGAACCTGTGCCCCCTTTGTAATTGACACTTCCACCCTGGGGAAACAGCCTCTGACTATCCACCCTGTCTGTGCCTCTCATCATTTTGTAGACCCTCTATCAGGCCTCCCCTCAACCTCCGTCTTTCCAGTGAAAACAATCCCAGTTTATCCAACCTCTCCTCATAGCCGACACCCTCGAGACCCGGCAACATCCTGGTGAACCTTCTTTACACTCTCACCAAAGCATCCACGTCCTTCTGGTAGTGTGGTGACCAGAACTGCACGCAATACTCCAAATGCGGCCTCACCAAGGTATTAAATCCAGGGCTAATCTAGCCTCTCTGGCAAAGGTAAAATCTTCATGCAATATTTCGAGAAAGGAACAGGGGTGTTAACTCCAAGCTGATGTTCATCGCTCGATCAGAGTCGCAAAAACAAACCACAGATCATCGGGTCACTGTCTCAGCTTCCTGTGCTCAAAATGGCTGCCGCAGTTCCGACGTTGCAATGGTGACCGCATTTCTAAAGCTCCTTCACCGGCTGGAAGGCACCTTGAGACGTCTGGCAGGTCGTGAAAAGTGCTATGTACATGCAAGACTCCCTTCCTTTTCCGTTTAAACCCACCACAACACAGAGCCCTGCAACACCACCGAACTTCCGACGCCCCGGTTACGCTCCGGCCAAAGGAATCCCGTTGACCGTGCGACAGAGTTTGTTTGATGATAGGCAGAGGATAAATGTTAATATGTTGTCAGACTTCCGAGCAATACCAGCTAAAGCAGGATGTTTTACAGTCAAAATTCGGCATGTCCGCTACGACTCTCACCAACTTTTACAGATGCACCATAGAAAGCATCCTTTCCAGGTGTATCACAGCTTGGTATGGGCTCCTGCTCTGCCCAAGACTGTAAGGAACTACAAAAGATTGCGAATGTAGCCCACTCCATCACGCAAACCAGCCTCCCGTCCATTGACTCTGTCTACACTTCTCACTGCCTCAGGAAAAGCAGCCAGCATGATCAAGGACCTCACACACACCCCGGACATACTCTCTTCCACCTTCTTCCATTGGGAAAAAGATACAAAATTCTGAGGACACATACCAACTGAGTCAAGAATAGCTTCTTCCTTGCTGCCATCAGACTTTTGAATGGACTTACCACATATTAAGTTGATCTTTCTCTACACCCATAACACTTTTTTCTGCACCCTCTCCTTTCCTTCTCCCCTATGTACTCTATGAATGGTAAGTTTTGTCTGTACAGCATGCAGGGATCTGTGCTAAGACCCCAACTGTTCACATTATATATGAATGATTTGGAAGGGGGAACTGAATGTATTATCTCCAAATTTGCAGATGATACAAAGTTGGGTGGGAGGGTGAGCTGTGAGGAGGATGCAGAGATGCTTCAGCGTGATTTGGACAGGCTGAGTGTGTGGGTATCTGCATGGCAGATGCAGTATAATGTGGATAAATGTGAGGGTATCCACTTTGGTAGCAATAATAGGAAGACAGATTATTATTTGAATGGGTGTAAATTGAGAGAGGTGGATACTCAGTGAGACCTTGGTGTCCTCGTGCATCAGTCGCTGAAAGTAAGCGCGCAGGTACAGCAGGCAGTAAAGAAGGCAAATGGTATGTTGGCCTCATAGCGAGAGGATTTGAGTATCGGGATAGGGATGTTTTGCTGCAATTGTACAGGGCGTTGGTGAGGCCACACCTGGAGTGTTGTGTGCAGTTTTGGTCTCCTTATCTGAGGAAGGATGTCCTTGCTATAGAGGGAGCGCAGCGAAGGTTTACCAGGCTGATTCCTGGGATGGCAGATCTGTCATATGAGGAGAGACTAAGTCAGTCAGGATTATATTCACTGGAGTTTAGAAGAGTGAGAGGGGATCTCATAGAAACTTATAAAATTCTAACGGGGTTAGACAGGGTAGATTCAGAAAGAATGGCCGAATGGCCTCCTCCTGCTTCTGGCTTCTATGTAAAGGCTAGCTGAGGCCCGTGCTCAGAGAATGTCTGTCTAAACGCTGCTCTAATTCATCAGTTTGGCTGTGAGTTTTGAAAGAAGGAAATTATTTTATTGTTGAGAGAGGTTCTGAGTGAGCTGGGGGTGGTGGGGGCGGGGGGTTGCGGGGGGGAGTGGAGTGGGGGGGATGGGGGGGTGGAGTGGGGGGGGAAGGTTGCTCACAAAGTGGAACCGTGCAGTGAGCGCGCCTGGCTCTGTACTCAATTATCCAAACTTGCCCTGGGAATGGGTCACGTTCGCCGGTGGTGACTTAGCGAACATTCCTTGTAGCCCTTACGAAGGCTCGGAGAACGATGGCAACAAGTTTAAAACCCTCCCTGTCGATCCTGACAGCGGAGAGCCCAGACCGCAAGCCTTTTTCTCCAACCCGTCAACTTAATCCCTGTCGGCACCCTGCAGGAATGCAGGAACAACAGGAGCACTACTGGCTGGCCTCACACACCACCCCCCCCCCCCCCCCCCCCCCCCGCTCCCGTCCCCCCGAGTGTTGGAATGATAACAAACCTCCTCCCGTGGCCTCAAACCTAAATCCCTGGCATGCCTGCGGGAGAGAGGACAATGGGTTAGCTTTGTGCACTGACACTCTCAGTCACGTCTTGCTGACTCACTCGGCCCCCTGTTTATCAAGAGTGGCTCAGCTCAGCTCGTGGGTTATGTTCGAAGTTAAGTGCGTTAACTGTTCCTGAGAAGGACAAGCCACTTAACCTGTTTCCACAGTGGCCCCTTGTATAAGCCAGCCTCATAGGATCATAGAATCCCTGCAGCTCAGAAAGAGGCCATCGAGCCCGCACCGACCCCAATCCCACCCAGACCCTATCCCCGCAACCCCACGTGTTTACCCTGCTCATACCCCTGACATTAAGGGGCAGGTTAGTCTGGCCAATCCACCTAACCTGCACATCTTTGAACACCAAGGGGAAACTTAACACGGCCAATCCCCCTAACCTGCACATCTTTGGACACTAAGGGGCAATTTAGCATGGCAAATCCACCTAACCCACCCATCTTTGGACACTAAGGGACAATTTAGCATGGCAAATCCACCTAACCCACCCATCTTTGGACACTAAGGGGCAATTTAGCATGGCCAATCCACCTAACCCACACATCTTTGGACATTAAGGGGCAATTTAGGCTGGCCAATTCAGCTAACCTACACATCTTTGGACACTAAGGGGCAATTTAGCATGGCCAATCCACCTCACCTACACATCTTTGGACACTAAGGGGCAATTTAGCATGGTCAATCCACCTAACCTGCACATCTTTGGACACTAAGGGGCAATTTGCATGGCCAATCCACCTAACCTACACATCTTTGGACACTACGGGGCAGTTTAGTCAAAACGGTGCATTGTACTGAACAGGCCCCATTCACATAACAAAGGGAACCCATTGAAAAGAGACCTCCATTTTTTTTCCAAAATATGCTTCATTCATCAATCTTATCAAAGTACATGAGACAACATTTCAAATTGAATATTACGGGAAGTTAACTTTCCTCAGCACATCATGTCCAACTCTGAGATACCACAATACTCTTGTGATGTACACAGACTTTGGCATACAGTCAACAGGGATTCTCTTTATTCTTCTTTTTTAATCCATTCGTGGGAGTCACATAGAGTCATAGAGTCATAGAGGTTTACAGCATGGAAACAGGCCCTTCGGCCCAACTTGTCCATGCCGCCCTTTTTTTTTAAACTCCTAAGCTAATCACAATTGCCCACATTTGGCCCATATCCCTCTATACCCATTGTACCCATGTAACTGCCTAAATGCTTCTTAAAGGACAAAATTGTACCCGCCTCTACTACTACCTCTGGCAGCTTGTTCCAGACACTCACCACCCTCTGTGTGAAAAAATTGCCCCTCTAGACCCTTTTGTATCTCTCCCCTCTCACCTTAAACCTATGCCCTCTAATTTTAGACTCCCCTACCTTTGGGAAAAAATATAGGCCAGACCGGGTAAGGACCGCAGATTTCCTTCCCTAAAGGAACCAGATGGGTTTTTCCGACAATGGTTTCATGGTCATCAGTAGGTTCTTAATTACAGATATTTTTTATTGAATTCAAATTCCACCATCTGCTGTGGTGGGATTCGAACCCGGGGTCCCCAGAACATGAGCTAAGTTTCTGGATTAATAGTCTTACAATAATACCACTAGGCCATCGCCTCCCCGACACATACCCTCCTGCACACAGTTACCATCCCGTCCGTGCACTGAAAGGCCTTAGACACAAACCTTTCACCATTAGGCCTTTGCAGCGGTTGGCCCAAGATTTAATGCACGGTGGCACAGTGGTTAGCACTGCTGCCTCACAGCGCCATGGGCCCAGGTTCAATTCCGGCCTCGGGTCACTGTCTGTGAGGCGTTTGCATGTCTGCATGGGTTTCCTCCAGATACTCGGGTTTCCTCCCACACTCCAAAGATGTGCGGGTTAGGTGGATTGGCCATGCTAAATTGCCCCTTAGTGTCCAAAGATGTGCAGGTTAGGAGGATTGGCCATGCTAAATTGCCCCTTAGTGTCCAAAGATGTGCAGGTTTGATGGATTGGCCATGCTAATTTGCTCCTTAGTATCCCAAGATGTGTAGATTTACCATGGCCAATCCACCTAACCTACACATCATTGGACACCCGGAGGAAACCCACGCAGACACGGGGAGAACATGCAACCTCCACACAGATAGTGACCCAAGGCCGGAATCGAACCCGGGTCTCCGGCACTGTGAGGCAGCAGTGCTAACCACTGCGCCACCGTGCCGTCCTAGTTTAAGACATTTCTCCCTCTCTTTAGCTCTGAAGATGACTCAAACGGACTGGAAACGTGAACTCTGTGTTTCTCCCTCCACAGACGCTGCCAGTGCAGCCGGGATTTGTTTTTCCAGCACTGCCTGTTTATTTACGTGAAGGTACTCGAGCCTCAGTTGACTTCCTGCTTGGTTTCGACTGCAATTTAAAGACGGGAACTTACTCACGTCCAATGCACAGCTGTTACTGGAACCCAGCCAGTCCACTTGCGATAAGTAGGCCCCACTTTGAATGATTGTGACAGTACAGGCAGTGGAGACGATAGTGTTGGTGACCCAGCCCAGATCACTATCACTTCCTCCTTCCATTGCTCAACAGTGGCTGAGTCACCCCGAGAGGCTTCAAACCTGTTTCAGCTGGAAACCTGAGCACAGGTAGAAATGTGCACTCGGAGATCACACCCTTTGAGTGCCAGACTGCAAGTCATAGAATCCCTACAGTGCAGAAGGAGGCCATTCAGCCCATCAAGTCTGCACCCACCACAATCCCACCCAGACCCTATCCCCATAACCCCATGTATTTACTCTAGCTAATCCCCCTGACACAATTTAGCATGGCCAATCAACGTAACCCGCATATCTTTGGACACTAAGGGGCAATTTAGCATGGCCAATCCACCTAACCTGCACATCTTTGGACACTAAAGGGCAATTTATTATGGCCAATCCATCTAACCTGCACATCTTTGGATATTAAGTGTCAATTTAGCATGGCCAATCCATCTAACTTGTACATCTTTGGACACTAAGGGGCAGTTTAGCATGGCCAATCCACCTAACCTGCACATCTTTGGATATTAAGGGTCAATTTAACATGGCCAATCCAACTAACCTACACATCTTTGGACACTAAGGGGCAATTTAGCGTGGCTAATTCATCTAACCTGCACATCTTTGGACACCAAAGGGCAATTTATCATGGCCAATCCATCTAACTTGTACATCTTTGGACACTAAGGGGCAATTTAGCATGGCCAATCCACCTAACCTGCACATCTTTGGATATTAAGGGTCAATTTAGCATGGCCAATCCACCTAACCTGCACATCTTTGGACACTAAGGGGCAATTTAGCATAGCCAATCCACCTGACCTACACATCTTTGGACACTAAGGAGCAATTTAGCATGGCCAATCCATCTAACCCGCATAACTTTGGACACTAAGGGGCAGTTTAGCATGGCCGATCCATCTAACCTGCACATCTTTGGACACTAAGGAGCAATTTAGCATGGCCAATCAACCTAGTGTGGTAAACCACTGTTAAGCTTATTGCCTGTGTGTGTGTGTGTGACATGCCTGGGCATGCCCCTGCTGGCCCTGCCTGAGACTCCTCCCCCACTGTTCCAAGTATAAAGGTGACTGCTCCCCACCCCCCTGCCTCAGTCTCTGGACCAGTTCATCGGCATGGGTGTGCTCCAAGTCTTTTGCGAATAAAAGCCTATTTGTTCTTGCATACAAACTAGTCTTTGCTTGATTGATAGTGCATCACCGAGTCAACCTCTCACTCTTCTAAACTCCAGTGAATATAATCCTAACCGACTTACTCTCTCCTCATATGACAGACCTGCCATCCCAGGAATCAGCCTGGTAAACCTTCGCTGTATTCCCTCGATAGCAAGGACATCCTTCCTCAGATGAGTTCAATTTCCATGAAAACAGTTTTACTTCTGGGACATCCTGTTTGACTCCAGTGGATGGAACTGCCATCTTGGTGACTATAGAGGTCTACCTCCATTCAATTCTTTCAAGGGTTAATGTGGCGGTTGCATTCAGAGATGAGACGGTGGAGTTGTGGTGATGTCACTGGATTAGTAATCCAGAGGCCCAGCCTAATGCTCTGTGGGACATGGGTTCAAATCCCACCATGGCAGCTGGTGGAATTTAAATTCAATTCATAAAATCTGAAGGATAAACCTCTTAGGACTGAGGTGAGGAGAAATTTCTTCACCCAGAGGGTGGTGAATGTGTGGAATTCACTCCCACAGAAAGTAGTTGAGGCCAAAACATTGTGTGATTTCAAGAAGAAATTAGATACAGCTCTTGGGGCTAAAGGGATCAAAGGTTATTGGGGGAAAGTGGGATCAGGTTACTGAGTTGGATAATCAGCCGTGATCGTAATGAATGGTGGAGCAGGCTTGAGGGGCCGAATGGCCTTCTCCTGCTCCCAGTTTCTATGTAAAAACCCATCAGACCAATTCAGAATATTGGGAGCAATTTTGGGCCCTGTGCCTAAGGAAGGATGTGCCGGCCTTGTAGAGGGTCCGGAGGATGTTTACAAGAATGATCCCCGGAATGAAAGGCTTGATGTATGAGGAGCGTTTGAGGACTCTGGGTCTGTACTCGATGGAGTTTAGAAGGATGAGGGGGGATCCCATTGAAACTTACAGAATACTGAAAGGCCCGGATAGAGTGGACGTGGGGAAGATGTTGCCACTAGTGGGGGAGACTCAGATCCGAGGGCACAGCCTCAAAGTAAAGGGACGACCCTTTGGAACCGAGATGAGGAGGAATTTCTTCAGCCGGAAGGTTTGGTGAATCTGTGGAATTCATTGCCACAGAAGGCTGTGGAGGCCGGGTCATTGAGTGTCTTTAAGACAGAGATAGATTCCCCTCCAACTCGATTTTCAAGTTTGCTGATGACACCACCGTAGTGGGTCGGATCTCAAACAATGATGAGACGGAGAACAGGAATGAGATAGAGAATCTGGTGAACTGGTGCGGCAACAATAATCTCTCCCTCAATGTCAACAAAACGAAGGAGATTGTCATCGACTTCAGGAAGCGTAGTGGAGAACATGTCCCTGTCTACATCATGGGGACGAAGTAGAAATGGTTGAGAGCTTCATGTTTTTAGGTGTCCAGATCACCAACAACCCGTCCTGGTCCCCCCATGCTGATACTATAATTAAGAAAGCCCACCAACGCCTCTACTTTCTCAGAAGACAAAGGAAATTTGGCATGTCAGCTACGACTCTCACCAACTTTTACAGGTGCACCATAGAAAGCACCCTTTCTGGTTGTATCACAGCTTGGTATGGCTCCTGCTCTGCCCAAGACCAAAGAAATGACAAAGGGTCGTGAATGTAGCCCAATCCATCACACAAACCAGCCTCCCATCCATTGACACTGTTTACACTTCCCGCTGCCTCGGAAAAGCAGCCAGCATAATCAAGGACCCCACGCACCCCGGAAATACTCTCTTCCACCTTCTCCCGTTGGGAAAAAGATACAGAAGTCTGAGGTCACGTACCAACCGACTCAAGAACAGCTTCTTCCCTGCTGCCGTCAGACTTTTGAATGGACCTACCTCGCATTAAGTTGATCTTTCTCTACACCCTAGCTATGACTGTAACACTACATTCTGCACCCTCTCCTTTCCTTCCCTATGAACGATATGCTTTGTCTGTATAGCATGCAAGAAACAATACTTTTCACTGTATCCCAATACATGTGACAATCATAAATCAAATTAAATCAGAGGATAGGTTCTTGATTGGTAAGGGGAGAATTGGGTTGAGAAGCTTATCTGCCGTGGACGAATGGTGGACCAGATCGGAGGCACGATCAGAGTTATTGTCTTCTGGAACAAACGAGGAAGCAGACCGCCTCTGTCCCGCCAGGGAAACGGGAAAGATCCCTTGACTTCCTTACCAAGCAGAGCAGGGGAACAGGCCCCGCTGCCCTGGCTAATATTTATCTCTCGACTATCGTCAACCTCTGGCCATTGGCACGTCGCTCTAATGTGGGAGATGATTGGCCAATTACATGACGCATCGAAAATCATAGATTCGTCACCGAGACATCCGGCACGGGAGCAGGCCCTTCGGCCCATCTCGTCCACGCCAACCAGCTTTCCTGAACTGAACGAGTCCCATTTGCCTGCATTTGGCCCATGTCCCTCTAAACCTTTCCCATCCATGTACCCGTCCGAATGGCTTTTCAATGTTGTCATTTGAATGGTGTCAACCATTTAGCTCTTGGGGCTAAAGGGATCAAGGGATATGGGGGGGAAGGGGGGGGAAGAAGATATTGAATTTGATGATCAGCCGTGGGCTGGTAAGTTTGCCGACGACACGAAGGTTGGTGGGGTTGTGGATAGTCTGGAGGGATGTCAGAAGTTACAGAGGGACATAGATAGGATGCAAGACTCGGCGGAGAAGTGGCAGATGGACTGCAACCCAGATAAATGCGTCGTGGTCCATTTTGGCAGGTCGAATGGGACGAAGGAGTACAATATAAAGGGAAAGACTCTTAGTACTGTAGAGGATTAGAAGGACCTTGGGGTCCGGGTCCATAGGACTCTAAAATCGGCTCCGCAGGTGGAGGAGGTGGTTAAGAAGGTGTATGGTGTGCTGGCCTTTATCAATCGAGGGATTGAGTTTAGGAGTCTGGGGATAATGATGCAGCTATATAAGACCCTCGTCAGACCCCACTTGGAGTACTGTGCTCAGTTCTGGTCGCCTCACTATAGGAAGGATGTGGAAAAGATTGAAAGGGTGCAGAGGAGATTTACAAGGGTGTTGCCTGGATTGAGTGGCATGCCTTATGAGGATAGGCTGAGGGAGCCCGGTCTTTTCTCCTTGGAGAGACGAAGGATGAGGGGAGACCTAATAGAGGTATATAAGATGTTGAGAGGCATAGATCGGGTGGACTCTCAGAGGCTTTTTCCCAGGGTGGAAATGTCTGCTACGAGAGGACACAGGTTTAGGGTGCTGGGGGGTAGGTACAGGGGAGATGTTAGGGGTAAGTTTTTCACACAGAGGGTGGTGGGCGAGTGGAATCGGCTGCCGTCAGTGGTGGTGGAGGCAAACTCAATAGGGTCTTTTAAGAGATTCCTGGATGAGTACATGGGACTTAATAGGATGGAGGGTTATAGGTAGGTCTAGAAGGTAGGGATGTGTTCGGCACAACTTGTGGGCCGAAGGGCCTGTTTGTGCTGTAGTTTTCTATGTTTCTATGATCAAGATGAATGGCAGAGCAGGCTCGAAGGGCCGAATGGCCTCCTCCTGCTTCTAGTTTCTATGTTAAAACACCCATGGGTGTCAGTGAGTTTGGGAGTGGCGCTGAGAACAGGTCAAGTATGAACAGGGGCTTTGATGGAGGGGAAGCTTCACAAACCTTTGCTTCCAACGTGCCACTCTCCGGGGTAAGATTCTGAAGCAACCCATGCTCGCAATCCCGTTCATCCCAATCCCCCCCCCTGCAATCTCCTACCCTTCAAACCTTTGACCTTCTCAAGGCTGCTCTGAAATACGGTGCCCTCAGCAAATCCCACGTTAACGGAAAAGGGATTTCCTCACCTTGCCTCTGGTGCTTCAGCCCCTCCTGGTTCTCGAGCTCTCAGCCACTGGAAGACGCTCCCGTGTATTTACCCTAACTCTCCAAACCGCTCACAGTCTCCAACGCCTCCAGCAAATCTCTTCTTAGCCTTCTGTGCTCTGAATCACGCTGGGTGTTCTAATCTTTCTCGCATGACCTTAAATCCAGCGATGCCTTAGGTTTTCAATCCAGCGACAGTATTGAATTGGCTGGCTGGGCCTGACATCTCGCTGTGGACACAAGGAGTGAAAAACCAGCAAAGGTTTCCCTTAATACAGCGCGTACGCCAATACAATTACAGGGATATAGCTCCTGGGGCTAAAGGGGCGGCACGGTGGGTTAGCACCTCTGCCTCACAGTGCCAGGGACCTGGGTTCAATTCCCGGCTCGGGTCACTGTCTGTGCAGAGTCTGCATGTTCTCCCCTTGTCCGTGTGGGTTTCCTCCGGGTGCTCCGGTTTCCCCCCACAGTCCAAAGATGTGCGGGTTAGGTGCGCTGGCCATGCTATGTTCCCCCTTTAGTATCATGGGGTGCGTAGGTTAGAGGGATTAGCGGGGTAAATGCATGGGGTTATGGAAATAGGGGCTGGGTGGGATTGTGGTCGGTGAAGACTCGATGGGCCGAATGGCCTCCTTCTGCATTGTAAAGATTCTGTTCTATGAATTAATGTGCAATAGTCCTGCCTGACCTGCGGTCCAAGGGCCGGTCATGACCCTCCTCCCGGGGTCATTCTGCGCATCCCCCAACCCCTCGAGTCACTATTAAACATGCCCGAGGAAAGGTCAGTGAAGGAGATCCCACGAGCGGCTGCTCCTCCAATCACAGGCCATTCCTTCCCCAGCAGCTGCTCTCGTATAAGTTTATTTATTGGAATCATAGAATCCCTACAGTACAGGAAGAGGCCATTCAGCCCATCGAGTCCAACTTCTCAAGGCTGCTGTCAAATACAGTGCCCTCAGCAAATTCCACAATCCCACCTCGGCCCTATCCCCGTAACCCCACATACTTACCCTACTATTCCCCCGACACTTAAGCTCCAATTTAGCATGGCCAATCCACCTAACCTGCACATCTTTGGACACTAAGGGGCAATTTAGCATGGCCAATCCACCTAACCTGCACATCTTTGGACACTAAGGGGCAATTTAGCATGGCCAATCCACCTAACCTACACATCTTTGGACACTAAGGGGCAATTTAGCATGGCCAATCCCCCTAACCTGCACATCTTTGGACATTAAGGGGCAATTTAGCATGGCCAATCCCCCTAACCTGCCCATCTTTGGACACTAAGGGACAATTTAGCATGGCCAATCCACCTAATCTACACATCTTTGGACACTAAGGGGCAATTTAGCATGGCCAATCCACCTAACCCGCACATCTTTGGAGTTTGGGAGGAAACTGGAGCACCTGGAGGAAACCCACGCAGACACGGGGAGAACGTGCAGACTCCGCACAGACAGTGACCCAAGCCGGGAATCGAACCCGGGTCCCTGGCACTGTGAGGCAGCAGTGCTAACCACTGTGCCGCCCCTCTAGTGAGCCTAATCAGCAGCTAGCATGAGAGAGAAACGCACCGACACACCCACACACACCCATTCACACAAGTGGGCAAGGGTGAGGGAGAGGGCGGCACAGTGGTTAGCACTGCTGCCTCACTGCAAGAAGTTTAACAACACCAGGTTAAAGTCCAACAGGTTTATTTGGTAGCAAAAGCCACACAAGCTTTCGGAGCTCTAAGCCCCTTCTTCAGGTGAGTGGGAATTCTGTTCACAAACAGAGCCTCACTGCGCCAGGGACCCGGGTTCGATTCCGGCTTGGGTCACTGTCTGTGCAGAGTCTGCACGTTCTCCCCCGTGTCTGCGTGGGTTTCCTCCGGGTGCTCCGGTTTCCTCCCACAGTCTGAAAAAGGTGCTGGTTAGGTGCTAAATTCTCCCTCAGTGTAACCCGAACAGGAGTGTGGCGACTAGGGGATTTTCACAGCAACTGCAGTGTTAATGTAAGCCTACTTGTGACACTAATAAATTAACTTAAAACTTAACCTGGAGCCTGTGATGCGCGATTAAATCACTCGGGAGGCTGGATCGTACCCGGGAAATAAAGGCTTTTATTAGTAACAAGAATGGAGCATACTGCATAACAATACAATCCCAGACTAAAGGGTCACCAGGCAGTGCAGTGACCTTTATACTCCTACAGGTAGGCGGAGCCAACCGGAGTGTACCACAGAACAATACCAACGGGTAGAACACCCCAACCCTAACCCCACAGTGACAACAGTAACATATGTACAAGTACCCATAGTGCTAACCATCTATGGTTCAGTACCCATAGTGGTAACCATCTATGGTTCAGTACCCATTGTGGTAACCAACTATGGTTCACCACACCCTGTCCCAGGCAACAAAGTTTGGAGAAGTCTGATGTGTATCAATAAAGTATTTTTACACATTGAATTTGAGGTCGGTGTAATCGTTGACTGAATTTCTCTCTGGGCCCTCTCTCCAACGTCATGTTATTCTTTATATAAGACACACGGAAGTGCTTGATGTGTTGAAAATACTCAGGACTTGGGCGTGAGATCACTGAGTCACCTTGCCATTCGCTCTGTGATTCATCCCACGTTGAACTGAGTGTGAGTAAGGAGTGCTTGAATTCACACCAGACTTTAAATTTTAAAAAAAGCACCAATTAGATAGTGCCCAAAAGGCACTCGCATTCTTGTCCAGGGGAGGCAATGATACTCAGAACCCTGTGTGAGTCACTAGGTTTGGGAGCTGAAAACTATTGCGTAAGAAGAAATCAAGGTTAAAGTTTATTTATTAGTGTCGCAAGTAGGCTTATATTAACAGCACAATGAAGTCACTGTGAAATTCTTTGAGAACATTACATGTGCAGTGGACAGTGGGGAACCTGCGGATGTGGTGTATCTGGATTTCCAGAAGGCATTTGACAAGGTGCCGCACCAAAGACTGCTGCATAAGACAAAGGTGCACGGTGTTACAGGTAATGTATTAGCATGGACAGAGGATTGGTTAACTGACAGAAAGCAAAGAGTGGGAGTAAATGGGTGTTTTTCTGGTTGGCGATCAGTGACTAGTGGTGTGCCTCAGGGATCAGTGTTGGGACTGCAATTGTTTACGATTTACGTAGATGATTTGGAGTTGGGGACATAGACATAGAACATAGAACAGTACAGCACAGAACAGGCCCTTCGGCCCATGATGTTGTGCCGAGCTTTGTCCGAAACCAAGATCAAGCGACCCCACTCCCTATCATCCTGGTGTGCTCCATGTGCCTATCCAATAACCGCTTAAATGTTCCTCAAGTGTCTGACTCCACTATCACTGCAGGCAGTCCATTCCACACCCCAACCACTCTCTGCGTAAAGAACCTACCTCTGATATCCTTCCTATATCTCCCACCACGAACCCTATAGTTATGCCCCCTTGTAATAGCTCCATTCACCCGAGGAAATAGTCTTTGAACGTTCACTCTATCTATCCCCTTCATCATTTTATAAACCTCTATTAAGTCTCCCCTCAGCCTCCTCCGCTCCAGAGAGAACAGCCTAACTCCCTCAACCTTTCCTCATAAGACCTACCCTCCAAACCAGGCAGCATCCTGGTAAATCTCCTCTGCACTCTTTCCAGCGCTTCCACATCCTTCTTATAGTGAGGTGACCAGAACTGCACACAATATTCCAAATGTGGTCTCACCAAGGTCCTGTACAGTTGCAGCATAACCCCACGGCTCTTAAACTCCAACCCCCTGTTAATAAAAGCTAACACACTATAGGCCTTCTTCACAGCTCTATCCACTTGAGTGGCAACCTTTAGAGATCTGTGGATATGGACCCCAAGATCTCTCTGTTCCTCCACAGTCTTCAGAACCCTACCTTTGACCCTGTAATCCACATTTAAATTAGTCCTACCAAAATGAATCACCTCACATTTATCAGGGTTAAACTCCATTTGCCATTTTTCAGCCCAGCTTTGCATCCTATCTATGTCTCTTTGCAGCCTACAACAGCCCTCCACCTCATCCACTACTCCACCAATCTTGGTGTCATCAGCAAATTTACTGATCCACCCTTCAGCCCCCTCCTCTAAGTCATTAATAAAAATCACAAAGAGCAGAGGACCAAGCACTGATCCCTGTGGCACTCCGCTAGCAAACTGCCTCCAATCCGAAAATTTTCCATCCATCATCACCCTCTGTCTTCGATCAGACAGCCAGTTACCTATCCAATCGGCCAACTTTCCCTCTATCCCACACCTCCTCAATTTCATCATAAGCCGACCATGGGGGACCTTATCAAACGCCTTACTAAAATCCATGTATATGACATCAACTGCCCTACCTTCATCAACACACTTAGTTACCGCCTCAAAAAATTCAATCAAATTTGTGAGGCACGACTTGCCCTTCACGAATCCGTGCTGACTATCCCGGATTAATCCACATCTTTCTAAATGGTCGTAAATCCCATCTCTAAAGACCTTTTCCATCAATTTACCAACCACCGAAGTAAGACTAACCGGTCTATAATTACCAGGGTCATTTCTATTCCCTTTCTTAAACAGAGGAACAACATTCGCCATTCTCCAGTCCTCTGGCACCATCCCCGTGGACAGCGAGGACCCAAAGATCAAAGCCAAAGGCTCTGCAATCTCATCCCTTGCCTCCCAAAGAATCCTAGGATACTTCAGTTTATTCAAAACTGCCAGGACATCCTCCCTCCGAACATCTATTTACTCCAGCCTATTAGCCTGTAACACCTTCTCTTCCAAGTGTAGTGTGTCAAAATTCGCAGATGACACTAAGATGAGTGGCAGAGCAAAGTGTGCAGAGGACGCTGAAAGTCTGCAAAGGGATATAGATAGTCTAAGTGAGTGGGCGAGGGTCTGGCAGATGGAGTACAATGTTGGTAAATGTGAGGCCATCCGTTTTGGTAGGAATAACAGCAAAATGGATTATTACTTAAATGGTAAAAAATTGCAGCATGCTGCTGTGCAGAGGGACCTGGGTGTCCTTGTCCAGGAATCTCAAGGAGTTGGTTTGCAGGTGCAGCAGGTAATTAAGAAGGCAAATGGAGTTTTGTCCTTCATTGCTAGAGGGATGGAGTTTAAAAACAGTGAGGTTATGTTGCAGCTGTGTAAGGTGCTGGTGAGGCCACACCTGGAGCACTGTGTACAGTTTTGGTCTCCTTACTTGAGAAAGGATATACTGGCACTGGAGGGGGTGCAGAGGAGATTCACTAGGTTGATTCCGGAGTTGAGAGGATTGGCTTATGAGGAGAGACTGAGTAGACTGGGGCTATACTCATTGGAATTCAGAAAATGAGGGGGGGGGATCTGATAGAAACATATAAGATTATGAAGGGAATAGATAAGATAGAAGCAGGGAAGTTGTTTCCACTGGCAGGTGAAACTAGAACTAGGGGGCATGGCCTCAAAATAAGGGGAAGCAGAGTTAGGACTGAGTTGAGGAGGAACTTCTTCACACAAAGGGTTGTGAAACTGGAATTCCCTGAAGCAGTTGAGGCTACCTCATTGAATGTTTTTAAGGCAAGGATAGATAGATTTTTGAACAGTAAAGGAATTAAGGGTTATGGTGAGCGTGCGGGTAAGTGGAGCTGAGTCCATGAAAAGATCAGCCATGATCTTATTGAATGGCGGAGCAGGCTCGAGGGGCCAGATGGCCTACTCCTGCTCCTAGTTCTTATGTTCTGAAGTGAAAATTCCCTCGTCACCACACTCCAGCGTCTGTTCGGATACATTCAGGAAATATTTTGCACGGCCAATGCACCTAACCAGCACGTCTTTCGGACTGTGGGATGAAACCGGAGCACCCAAAGGAAACCCACGCAGACACAGGGAGACTCCAACACAGACAGTGACCCAAGGCCAGTGCTAACCACTGTGCCACCGTGCCGCCCTGAACTTATTAAAAAGGGGAATTAAGAAAGCTCACCAACGTCTCTACTTTCTCAGAAGACTTAGCCAGGCCGCACTTAGAATATAGAGTTCAATTCTGGTCGCCACACTACCAGAAGGATGTGGAGGCTTTGGAGAGGGTACAGAAAAGATTTACCAGGATGTTGCCTGGTATGGAGGGCATTAGCTATGAGGAGAGGTTGGAGAAACTTGGTTTGTTCTCACTGGAGCGACGGAGGTTGAGGGACGACCTGATAGAAGTCTACAAGATTATGAGGGGCATGGACAGAGTGGATTGTCAGAAACTTTTTCCCAGGGTGGAAGAGTCAATTACTGGGGGGGCACAGGTTTAAGGTGCGAGGGGCAAGGGTTAAAGGAGATGTACGAGGCAGACCTTTTACACAGAGAGTAGTGGGTGCCTGGAACTCGTTGCCGGGGGAGGTAGTGGAAGCAGATACGATAGTGACTTTTAAGGGGCGTCTTGACAAGTACATGAATAGGATGGGAATAGAGGGATATGGTCCCCGGAAGGGGAGGGGGTTTTAGTTCAGTCGGGCAGCATGGTCGGTGTAGATTTGGAGGGCCGAAGGGCCTGTTCCTGTGCTGTAATTTTCTTTGTTCTTTGTTCTCTTTGACTAAGGAAATTCAGCATGTCCACCACGATTCTCGCCAACGTTTACAGATGCACCATAGAAAGCATTCTTTTTAGTTGTATCACAGCTTGGTCTGGCTTCTGCTCTGCCCAAGACCACAAGAAACTACAAAGGGTCGTGAACGAAGCTCAGTCCATCACGCAAACCAGCCTCCCGTACATTGACTCCACTCCGGACAAACCCTCTTCCACCTTCTTCCGTCGGGAAAAAGATACAAAAGTCTGAGGTCACATACCAACCGACTCAAGATCAGCTTCTTCCCTGCTGCCGTCAGACTTTTGAATGGTCCAACTTGATATTAAGTTGATCTTTCTTTAGCTATGACTGTAACACTACATTCTGCACCCTCTCCTTTCCTTCTCTATGAACGGTATGCTTTGTATAGCGCGCAAGAAAGAATATTTTCACTGTATCCCAGTACATGTGACAATAATAAATCAAATCAAAAACTTAAGCGATTTGAGAGGGAAACGATTAGAAGGATATGTGATCAGGTGAAATGAGGAAATTGTTGGGCGGCACGGTAGCACAGTGGGTTAGCACTGCTGCTTCACAGCACCAGGGACGTGGGTTCGATTCCCGGCTCGGGTCACTGTCTATGTGAAGTCTGCACGTTCTCCCCCGTGTCTGCGTGGGTTTCCTCCGGGTGCTCCGGTTTCCTCCCACAGTCCGAAAGACATGCAGGTTAGGGTGCATTGACCCGAACAGGCACCGGAGTGTGGCGACTGGGGGAATTCCGCAGTAACTTCATTGCATTGTTAATGTAATTAATTGTGACTAATAATAAATAAGCTTCAACTTGAGGAGGAGGATGGATGGAAGCTTGTAGATGCGGAGAAGTTGTTTCCTCTGGCTGCGGGGGAGCGGGAGTCTCTGGAACAAAGGGTCACAGTCTCGGGATCCGGGGGAGGCCAATTAGGACTGAGATGACAGGGAGGCCAATGAGATGAGGAGAAATTTCCTCAGATGGTGAACCTGTGGAATTCTCTGCCACAGAAAGAGGCCAACTCACCGAATGTATTTCCGAAGGGATGCTAAAGGGGTGTAGGGAGAGCGAGCAGGAATGTGGCGTTGAGATGGAGGGTCAGCCATCTTGAATGACGGAGCAAGCTCGAAGGGCCGAATGGCTCCTCCTGCTCCTACTTTCAATGTTCCATCAACATCAGCTGGCCAACAGAAATGCTGACAATCCTGAACAAGATTTAATAGTATTTTGTGAACTCATTTGTGCCCTCAAGTGGAGTTTGTCCAAAAATAGTCAACTGTAGCTCCTTCTCTTAGTGTAGAGGAGAGGGAGAGAGAGAGGGAGCAAGAGAGGGGGAGAGGGAGAGAAATGGGGGGAGGGAGGGAGGGGGAAGAGGGAACGTGAGAGAGGGAGGCGGGGGGGGGGGAGAGAGGGGGGAAGGAGGGAGGGAGGGGGAAGGAGGGAGAGATGGGAGAAGGGGAGAGGGGGAGGGATGGGGGAAGGGGAGAGGGGGAGGGAGGGGGAAGGGGAGAGGGAGACGGAGAGGGGGAGGGAGAGAGAGAGAGAGAGGGGGGAGAGAGAGAGGTGGGGGGAGAGAGAAGGGAGGAAGAGGGAGGGAGAGAAAGAGAGGGAGGGAGGGTGTGAGAGACAGAGAGGAAGCGGGGGAGAGAGAGAGACAGACAGACAGACAGAGAGGGAGGGGGAGAGGGGGAGGGAAAGAGGGAGGGAGGGAAAGAGAGGGGGAGGGATAAAGAGGGAAAGGGAGGGAGGGAAAGAGAGGGAGAGGAAGGGAGGGAGAGAGAGAGAGGGGAGAGAAGGAGAGGAAGGGAGGGGGGAAAAGGGAGAGAGGGAGGGAGAAAGCAAGAGGGAAGGGAGGTAGAGAGAGAGAGAGGGAGGGAGGGGTAGAGAGAGAGAGAGAGACGGAGGGAGAGAGAAGGGGGAAGAGAGAGGGGAAGGGGAGAAAGAGAGGGAGGGACAGAGAGGGAGGAAGAGAGAGATAGAGATGGGGAGGTAGAGAAAGGGGGGAGACAGAGAGAGAGGAAGGGAGAAGGTAAAATCTGATGCTCATGATCGCTACCTGGTGTCTGCTGCTGGGAACTGCGTGTGTGTTGAATTGGAAAAGGAGGAGACTGGGTTTAGCCAGGAACAGAATGTTCCCCCTTGAAAAATTCATCATGGGTCCAGGACAGCGTGTCCCCGGACTAGAAGAACTAGCACTACAATAACAGCCTGAGGACATCCTAAAGCCCTCCGCAGAATTACTCTGAGAACTAATGCCCCATGGCCACTTGACCACACAGCAAGATTCCACAGGCCGCGACCTGAGAAATGGACAGGGAGGGAGAGAGGAGGGGAATAGAGGTGAGGGCTGAGTTGAAAGCGGGCCAGGAAGCATATTAACCCCGTACACGAGTAGGGAGGCTAAGGAAATTCAGCATGTCTATGACGAATGTCACCAACTTTTACAGATGCACCATAGAAAGCATCCTTTCCGGATGTATCACAGCTTGGTCTGGCTCCTGCTCTGCCCAAGACCGCAAGGAACTACAAAGGGTTGTGAATGTAGCCCAATCCATCACGCAAATCAGCCTCCCATCCACTGACTCCGTCTACACTTCCCGCTGCCTCGGGGAAAAGCAGCCAGCATAATCAAGGACCCCACGCATCCCAGACATTCTCTCTTCCACCTTCTTCCTTTGGGAAAAAGATACAAAAATCTGAGGTCACGTACCAACCGACTCAAGAACAGCTTCTTCCCTGCTGCTGTCAGACATTTGAATGGACCTACCTCGCACCAAGTTGATCTTTCTCTACACCCTAGCTATGACTGTAACACTACATTCTCTCCTTTCCTTCTCTATGAACGGTATGCTTTGTCTGTATAGCGCGCAAGAAACAATACTTTTCATTGTATCCCAATACATGTGACAATAATAAATCAAATCAAATATTGGGTTGATCTTACTCTGCACCCTAGCTATGACTGCAACACTGCATTCTGCACCCTCTCCTTCTCCCCTATGTACTCTATGAACAGTATGCTTTGTCCATATAGTGCACAAGAATCATAGAAACTAGAAGAAGGAGTAGGCCATTCGGCCCTTCAAGCCTGCTCCACTATTCATTTTGATCATGGCTGATCATCGAATTCAATATCCTGATTCCCCCCCTTCCCCCTCATATCCCTCGATCCCTTCAGTCCCAAGAGCAAAATCTAATTCTTGAAATCAGACAACATTTTGGCCTCAATTCCACACATTCCCACTCTTCGGGTGAAGAAATTTCTCCTCACCTCAGTTCTAAAAGGTTTACCCCTTATCCTCAAACTATGACCCCTAGTTCTGGACTCCCCCCACCATCGGGAACATTCTTTCTGAATCTACCCTGTCTAACCCTGTTAGAATTTTATAAGTTTCTATGAGATCCCCTCTCACTCTTCTAAACTCCAGTGAATATAATCCTAACCGACTTAGTCTCTCCTCATATGACAGACCTGCCATCCCAGGAATCAGCCTGGTAAACCTTCGCTGTACTCCCTCTATAGCAAGGACATCCTTCCTCAGATAAGGACACCAAAACTGCACACAATACTCCAGGTGTGGCCTCACCAACACCCTGTACAATTGCAGCAAAACATCCCTATCCCTATACTCAAATCCTCTCGCTATGAAGCCAACATACCATTAGCCTTCTTTACTGCCTGCTGTACCCACGCGCTTACTTTCAGCGACTGATGCACGAGGACTCCAAGGTCTCGCTGAGTATCCGTCTCTCTCAATTTACACCCATTCAGATAATAATCTGTCTTCCTATTATTGTGACCAAACATTCAGAGAGCAGCATCGCAAATGTCTTCTGTTAGTCGTGTTGCTGAGGATCAATGGCCTGGGGAAGAAATTCACCTTGATTCTGAGCCAAAGCAAAGCCTTTCTAAGATTAAGGTTCACTCCACCTACTGGTTATAAGTGGTTTGCAACTTGAGCGCTCGCTGTGTGAATGAATAGTAAGGTTGCTGTCTTTAGTAATCATTGTCTATCTGCACCTTTTACACGCACATCACATTCCCCCCTTTACACTTCAACATCCATCAGGGTCATGCACAATACATAAGACCATAAGACATAGGAGCAGAATGAGGCCACTCGGCCCATCGAATCTGCTCCGCCATTCAATCATGGCTGATATTTTTCTCATCCCCATTCTCCTGCCTTTTCCCCATAACCCCTGATTAATCAAGAACCTATCTATCTCTGTCTTAAAGACACTCAATGACCCGGCCTCCACAGCCTTCTGCGGCAAAGAGTTCCACAGATTCACCACTCTCTGGCTGAAGAAATTCCTCCTCATCTCTGTTTTAAAGGATCGTCCCTTTAGCCTGAGGTTGGGCCCTCTGGTTCTAGTAATGCAGCAATGATTCCTTTGACGAATTCTCGCTCCTAAACGTACGCACAGAGCCGCCCGGGTAACTAAAACCGCCCTGCGTTTCTTTAAGCTCTGGAACATAAAACTGCTTCTTCCTGATTTTTCTTTTATTTGCAACTAATTCTCCTCTCTCTGTCTGCGCTAGCCATCATTCCCCTGCTCCCATTGTCCTTCTCCCCCGGGCGACACAGCGGGTTAGCGCTGCTGCCTCACAGGGGACCCGGGTTTGATTCCCAACTTGGGTCACTGTCTGTGTGGAGTCTGCACGTTCTCCCCGTGTCTGTGTGGGTTTCCTCCGGGTGCTCCGGTTTCCTCCCACAGTCTGAAAGACGTGCTGGTTCGGAGCTAAATTCTCCCTCAGTGTCACCCGAACAGGAGTGTGGCGACTAGGGGATTTTCACAGTAACTTCATTAAAGTTTATTTAAAGTTTATTTATTAGTCACAAGTAAGGCTTATGTTAACGCTGCAATGAAGTTACTGTGACAATCCCCTAGTCGCCACACTCCGACACCTGTTCGGATTACACTGAGGGAGAATTTAGCACCTAACTGGCCACTGGGTGGAGAAATGGCAGATGGAATTTAATCCAGATAAATGCGAAGTGATGCATTTCGGTAGATCTAATGTAAGGGGGAGCTATACAATAAATGGCAGAACCATCAGGAGTACAGACACACAGAAGGACCTGGGTGTACAAGTCCACAGATCCTTAAAGGTGGCAGCACAGGTGGAGAGGGTGGTGAAGAAGGCATATGGCATGCTTGCCTTTATTGGACGGGGCATAGAATATAAAAGTTGGCATATGATGTTGCCGCTGTATAGAACGATGGTTAGGCCACATTTGGAATACTGCGTCCAGTTCTGGTCGCCACACTACCAGAAGGACGTGGAGGCTTTGGAGAGAGTACAGAGAAGGTTTACCAGGATGTTGCCTGGTATGGAGGGTCTTAGCTATGAGGAGAGATTGGGTAAACTGGGGTTGTTCTCCCTGGAAAGACGGAGGATGAGGGGAGATCTAATAGAGGTGTATAAAATTATGAAGGGCATAGATAGAGTGAACAGTGGGAAGCTTTTTCCCAGGTCGGAGGTGACGAACACAAGGGGTCACGGGTTCAAGGTGAGGGGGGCAAGGTTCAACACAGATGTCAGGGGGACGTATTTTACACAGAGGGTGGTGGAGGCCTGGAATGCGCTGCCAAGCAAGGTGATTGAGGCGGACACGCTGGGATCGTTTAAGACTTATCTAGATAACCACATGAACAGACTGGGAATAGAGGGATACAAAAGAATGGTCTAGTTGGGCACATGAGCGGCGCAGGCTTGGAGGGCCGAAGGGCCTGTTCCTGTGCTGTATTGTTCTTTGTTCTTTGTCTTTCAGACTGTGGGAGGAAACCGGAGCACTCGGAGGAAACCCACGCAGACACGGGGAAGCACAGTGGTTAGCACTGCTGCCCCACAGCGCTAGAGACTTGGGTTCAATTTCGGCCTCAGGTGACTGTCTGTGTGGAATCTGCATGTTCTCCCCTCCCCCCCGCCCGATGTCTTTGGACACTAAGGGGCAATTTAGCATGGCCAATCCACCTAACCTGGACATCTTTGGACACTAAGGGGCAATTTAGCATGGCCAATCCACCTAATCTACACATCTTTGGACACTAAGGGAGAATTTAGCATGGCCAATCCACCTAACCTGCACACCTTTGGAGTGTTGGAGGAAACCGGAGCACCCGAAGGAAACCCAAGTGGAGAACTGCAAATTCCACACAGTCCTAACCACTGTGCACGGTAGCACAGTGGGTTAGCACTGCTGCTTCACAGCTCCAGGGACCTGGGTTCGATTCCCGGCTCGGGTCACTGTCTGCATGGAGTTTGCACATTCTCCTCGTGTCTGCGTGGGTTTCCTCCGGGTGCTCGGGTTTCCTCCCACAGTCCAAAGATGTGCGGGTTAGGTTGATTGGCCATGCTAAAATTGCCCCTTAGTGTCCTGAGATGTGTAGGTTAGAGGGATTAGCGGGTAAAATATGTAGGGATATGGGGGTAGGGCCTGGGTGGGATTGTGGTCGGTGCAGACTCGATGGGCCGAATGGCCTCTTCCTGCACTGTAGGGTTTCTATGATTTCTATGATTTCACCCAAGGAGGGTGGCTCACAGCGCCAGATACCCGGGTTCGATTCCCGGCTTGGATCACTGTCTGTGCGGAGTCTGCACACTCTCCCCCGTGTCTGCGTGGGTTTCCTCCAGTTTCCTCCCACACCCCAATCTTCACAACTGTTCACTGCAGGTGGGAGAGAGGGAGAGGGCGAAAACTTACCCGCCCCCCCAAACAGAAGAGCATGTTTGAAATGCACCTCAAAATCACCTGGATTTCTGCAGATGTTTCTCCTCGGATGGCGTGCAAATAAGGATTGAATTGTGTTCGCGTTGGGCCTAGTCTTCCCAGTCGAGTCCATCGATTGGCAGCTCCATTGCAAAGATGTGGATTTTGAGCACCTGTGCCTGAAGGTGTTGCTCAATTCTCTGATCGATGGAGAGGTTACAGGACACAAACCAGTCATCAGGTCCACCGGCATGTGCGCAAGTCTTCTCCCATCCTCTACTCCATCTCACCCCTCAGTGAATCCTTCCCTTTCACTCCCATATGTGTACAAGTAGAGAAGTGTTGTTGCAGTTGTGTAGGGTGTTATGTTGAGACCACATCTGGAGCACTGTGTCCAGTTTTGGTCTCCTTATCTGAGGAAGGGTGTTGCGGCATTGGAGGCAGTTCAGAGGAGCTTCACCAGATTGATTCCGGGGATGAAGGAGTTGACGTATGAGGAAGGATTAAAGTTTGGGTTTGTACTCGCTGGAGTTTAGGAGGATGAGAGGGAATCTGGTCAAGGTGTATAAAATTCTAAAAGGAATTGATTGAGTAAATGTGGACCAGGTATTTCCCCTTGTGGGGCAATCTGGAACAAGAGGTCACAGGTATAGGTTGAGAGGCGGTAGATTTAACACTGAGATGAGGAGGAACTACTTCTCACAGAGGGTGATGAATTTGTGGAACTCGCTGCCCCACAGCGCGGGGGAGTCTGAATCGTTGAATGGCTACAAGAAGGAGATAGATATATTTCTGATAGAAAAGCGGGTTAAAGGGATATGGGGAACAGGTGGGGAGGTGGAGTTGAGATCAGGGAGAGATCAGCCATGATCTGATTGAGTGGCAGAGCAGGCTCGAAGGGCTGAATGGCCTACTTCTGCTCCCAATTCCTACGTTCCTATGTTTATCCAGCTTCCCCATTCAGCCCAATGAACAAAGTGACACAATCTTCAGTGTGCTGCAGTCCACCAGTCAATTCGCTGCTTCGTCCTCTCGAAACTGGGGTGACATCAAACATGAAGGACTAAGAAATGGTAACATTGAATATTTCACAATATCCAGAGTGCGATACTTTCGTTCCTCCCTCCCCCGCCACCCCCCCCCAACCAATTCCATGCCAATTTTCAAATTCTTCAAATTTGAAAAGGCCCCCTTCCTTGACCAACACAGACAAGGATTGGATTAGTCCAACATTTCACAGTGAGAGGATTTGAGTATAGGAATAGGGATGTTTTGCTGCAATTGTAAAGGGCATTGGTGAGGCTGGAGTATTGTGTGCAGTTTTGGTCTCCTTATCTGAGGAAGGATGTCCTTGCTATAGAGGGAGCACAGCGAAGGTTTACCAGGCTGATTCCTGGGATGGCAGGTCTGTCATATGAGGAGAGACTAAGTCGGTTAGGATTATATTCACTGGAGTTTAGAAGAGTGAGAGGGGATCTCATAGAAACTTATAAAATTCTAACAGGGTTAGACAGGGTAGATTCAGAAAGAATGTTCCCGATGGTGGGGGGAGTCCAGAACTAGGGGTCACAGTTTGAGGATAAGGGGTAAACCTTTTAGGACTGAGGTGAGGAGAAATGTCTTCACCCAGAGGGTGGTGAATGTGTGGAATTCACTCCCACAGAAAGTAGTTGAGGCCAAAACATTGTGTGATTTCAAGAAGAAATTAGATTTCGCTCTTGGGGCTAAAGAGGTCGAGGGATATGGGGGGAAAGGGGGGGAATCAGGATATTGAATTCGATGATCAGCCATGATCAAATTGGGGGTGGCCAGATGGCACAGTGGGTTAGCACTGCTGCCTCACGGTGCCAGGGACCCGGGTTCGATTCCCGGCTCGGGTCACTGTCTGTGCGGAGTCTGCACATTCTCCCCGTGTCTGCGTGGGTTTCCTCCGGATGCTCTGGTTTCCTCCCACAGTCCAAAGATGTGCGGGTTAGGTTGATTGGCCATGCTAAATTGCCCCTTAGTGTCCAAAGATGTGCAGGGTAAACACATGAGGTTACAGGGATAGGGCCTGGGTAGGATTGTGGTCGGTACAGATTCGATGGGCTGAATAGCCTCCTTCTGCACTGTGGGGATTCTATGATTCTATTCTATGGTTCTAAAATGAATGGAGGAACAGGTTTGAAGGGCCCAATGGCCCACTCCTGCTTCTAGTTTCTATGTTTCTTTGTTTCTGCTGGATATCATCTGGAATGGTTTTGGGATTTTTCCGAGCCTCCTTCTCTGCCAATCCCACATCCTCAGCTCCCAATGGGATTGTCCATTGTGCCAACAGCCCCCCCCCAGCAATGGACTTGTTACGATCCTTGGCCAGACCAAGGGATGTGGCAGGGTGGGTTGGTGTTGGTGAGAGGGATGGATTTAGTTCAGAACCAATAATGTTTTGTTGAAAGTGGATAAATTTTGAGATTCAATCTTTTGGAATGAAGTTACAAGAATCCACGGGTTTTTAAGAAGCAAGAACAAACTTTATTCCACACGTTCAAAACTATGAAACCATTTACAATATGTATCTTACACTCTAACGTTCAGGGTAAGCACAAGGTCCATATGAATTAGCAGACGAAGTGTGGTCGAACGCACCACGTTACAGAGTCACTGACAGACGCAACCAAGACGGAGTCCACGGATTTCCCCACCAAGTCAAACGATCTCATTGAAACTCTGTCTCACCCCAGGGATTCCCCGCTTCACCTTCAAAGATCTCTCCTCGGAATTCTCTCCAAATGCGCTCCCATTCGGATGGCTTTAACAACAGCCCGGGCTCACAACGTTTCATCTTGCCTTCCGAGATTCCTTCTCCTTGGATTCCCCAGTACGTTTGAGCACACTTTCAGATGCTACGGCCGTGCCAGGCAGGCCACCGCTGCTCTGAGGGGCCCTCATTGCTTAAGGTCTGCTTCCCACAGCTTTTTAGAATCATCATAGAATTCCAACAGTGCAGAAGGAGACCATTCGGCCCATCGAGCCTGCACTGACAACAATCCCACCCAGGCCCTATCCCCATAACCCCATGTATTTACCCCGCTAATCCCCCTGACATTAAGGGGCAATTTAGCACGGCCAATCCACCTAACCCGCACATCTTTGGACACTAAAGGGAAACTTAGCCTTGCCAATCCCCCTAACCTGCACATCTTGGACACTAAGAGGCAATTTAGCATGGCCAATCCCCCTAACCTGCATATCTTGGACACTAAGAGGCAATTTAGCATGGCCAATCCACCTAACCTGTACATCTCTGGACACTAAGGAGCAATTTAGCATGGCCAATCCACCTAACCTGCACATCTTTGGACACTAAAGGTCAATGTATCATGGCCAATCCCCCTAACCTGCACATCTCTGGACACTAAGCGGCAATTTAGCACGGCCAATCCCCCTAACCTGTACATCTCTGGACACTAAGCGGCAATTTAGCATGGCCAATCCACCTAACCTGCACATCTTTGGACACTAAGGGGCAATTTAGCACAGCCAATCCACCTAACCTGCACATCTTTGGACACTAAGGGTCAATTTATCATGGCCAATCCCCCTAACCGAAACATCCTTGGACACTAAGGGGCAATTTAGCATGGCCAATCCCCCTAACCTGCACATCTTTGGACACTAAGGGTCAATTTATCATGGCCAATCCCCCTAACCGAAACATCCTTGGACACTAAGGGGCAATTTAGCATGGCCAATCCCCCTAACCTGCACATCTTTGGACACTAAGGGTCAATTTATCATGGCCAATCCCCCTAACCTGTACATCTTTGGACTGCGGGAGGAAACCGGAGCACCCGGAGGAAAGCCCAGGCAGACACGTAGAGAAGGTGAAAACTCCGACACAGACAGTCAGCCAAGTCCAGAATCGAATCCGGGTCCCTGACGCTGTGAGGCCATTAAACGTAACTCGACTGGGACCTGTTTCTGTCCCTTTGGTTGGCTGGGAGACTGCCTCGAAACGAATGAAAGGCACTGTGCGCTGATCAGGGGGACCTATCGAAATGCTCCCAGAGGGTCCCGCCCTCGTTCCGAGGCAACGCTATGAGCGTTGGGTCATCCCGTACCTCACGGTCTCCACGGACAGTGGGGGGCAGCGCACAGGGACGCGGGGAATTCCGTTCCCGGAAGCGACTCGGGGCCTGGGCCGGCGCATCACAGCACCACGCTGACGGCGACGCAGTTGTTGCTGGGGACGATCTTCTTCTGGCAGGCGAACATCTTCTTCAGCTCGGCCCTGAAGCGGTCGTGGAGCCAGGCGTAGAGGAAGGGGTTGCAACAGGCCGAGGTCATGGCCAGGAAGTGGCAGAGCAGCTGGATGAGGTTGAAGTAGTGCTTGTTGATCAGGTTTATGTTGATGTCCCGGATGACGTTGAAGACGTGGAGGGGAAGCCAGCAGGCCCCGAAGGCGGCCACCACCAACACCAAGAGCCGGAAGATCTTCTTGCGCCGCACCTTCTCCCACCTCTCCTGGCTGTGGGTGGCGTTTCCGGGGACCACCCGGTTCTTCAGCCGGAGGGTGATGCGGAGGTAGGAGAGGGAGACGGCAGACAGCGGCAGGATGTAGGTGACGATGAGGGTGGTGTAGGCGTAGGCCAGGTGCTCCTTGGCCTTCTCGAACCAGAACTCCTCGCAGATGATCTGGCCCTGGTCCTGGAACTCCACGTGGTAGGTGTGGGCTAGCGCTGGGGCGGCCACTGCACACGACATGAGCCAGACCCCGGCCAGGATGTACATGCAGGTCTCGATGGAGATACGTTTCTTCAGAGGGTGCACCGTAGCATAATACCTGCCGGGACAAGGAGAGAGAACAAGCAACAGTCACACACTTTCCCTCCATGTCCTCAGATCTTCATGACAAGAAAGTTTCTTTTTATTCATTCGTGGGGCATGGGCGTCACTGGCCCAGCAAGTATTGACCATCCCTTAAACTGAGCCATGATGTGGAGATGCCAACAGGTGGACGCAGTAAAAAGTCTCGCAACACCAGGTTCAAGTCCAACAGGTTTATCTGGGATCACGAGCTTTCGGAGCACCGCTCCTTCCTCAGGTGCTCCTGCCACCGCTTCACTCACCTGAGGAAGGAGCGGCGCTCCGAAAGCTCGGGATTCCAAATAAACCTGTTGGACTTGAACCTGGTGTTGCGAGAGTTCTTACTGTACTCATAATCTTGCAGACTTCTATCAGGTCCTCCCCTCAACCTCCGTCATCCCAGTGAGAACAAAGCGAGTTTCTCCAACCTCTCCTCATAGCTAATGCCCTCCAGACCAGGCAACATCCTGGCAAACCTTTCCTGTACCCTCTCCAAAGCCTCCACATCCTTCTGGTAGTGTGGCGACCAGAATTGTATACAATATTCTAAATAATAAAGTTCTGTACAGCCGCATCATGGCCTGCCAATTTTTATGCTCAATGCCCCGATCGATGAAGCCAAGCATGCCGTATGAATTTTCGGAGCGCTTCACCTGATGAAGGAGCGGCGTTCCGAAAGCTTGTGATTCCCAATAAACCTGTTGGACTATAACCTGGTGTGGTGAGACTTCTTACTTGAACTCGGTGGCTCACTTGGCCTTTACTGAGGGCAGTTGAGAGTCAACCACATTGCTGTGGCTCTGGAGTCACATGTAGGCCAGACCGGGTAAGGACGGCAGATTTCCTTCCCAAAAGTGAACCAGAAGGAAGAGCGGTGGATGTGGTCTATATGGACTTCAGCAAGGCGTTCGATAAGGTCCCCCATGCAAGACTTCTTGAGAAAGTGAGAGGGCATGGGATCCAAGGGGCTGTTGCCTTGTGGATCCAGAACTGGCTTGCCTGCAGAAGGCAGAGAGTGGCTGTGGAGGGGTCTTTCTCTGCATGGCGGTCAGTGACCAGTGGAGTGCCCCAGGGATCTGTTCTGGGACCCTTGCTGTTTGTCATTTTCATAAATGACCTGGATGAGGAAGTGGAGGGATGGGTTGGTAAGTTTGCTGACGACACCAAGGTAGGTGGTGTTGTGGATAGTTTGGAGGGATGTCAGAAGTTGCAGCGAGACATAGATAGAATGCAAGACTGGGCGGAGAAGTGGCAGATGGACTTCAACCCGGATAAGTGTGTGGTGATCCATTTTGGCAGATCCAATGGGATGAAGCAGCAATATAATATGAAGGGTACCATTCTTAGCAGTGTAGAGGATCAGAAGGACCTTGGGGTCCGGGTCCATAGGACTCTTAAATCGGCCTCGCAGGTGGAGGATGCGGTCAAGAAGGCGTACGGCGTACTGGCCTTCATTAATCGAGGGATTGAGTTTAGGAGTCGGGAGATAATGCTGCAGCTTTATAGGACCCTGGTTAGACCCCACTTGGAGTACTGCGCGCAGTTCTGGTCACCTCATTACAGGAAAGATGTTGAAGCCATTGAAAGGGTGCAGAGGAGATTTACAAGGATGTTGCCTGGATTGGGGGGCATGCCTTATGAGGATAGGTTGAGGGAGCTTGGTCTCTTCTCCCTGGAGAGACGAAGGATGAGAGGTGACCTGATAGAGGTTTACAAGATGTTGAGAGGTCTGGATAGGGTAGACTCTCAGAGGCTATTTCCAAGGGCTGAAATGGTTGCTACGAGAGGACACAGGTTTAAGGTGCTGGGGGGTAGGTACAGAGGAGATGTCAGGGGTAAGTTTTTCACTCAGAGGGTGGTGGGTGAGTGGAATCGGCTGACGTCGGTGGTGGTGGAGGCAAACTCGTTGGGGTCTTTTAAGAGACTTCTGGATGAGTACATGGGATTTAATGGGATTGAGGGCTATAGATAGGCCTAGAGGTGGGGATGTGATCGGCGCAACCTGTGGGCCGAAGGGCCTGTTTGTGCTGTGGCTTTCTATGTTCTATGTTCTATGTTCAGATGGGTTTTTCCGACAATCGACAATGGTTCATCAGTAGATTCTTAATTCCAGACTTTTTTTAATTGAATTTCAATTTTTAGATTTATTATTTTGTGGGATGTGGGCTTCCTGGCTAGGCCCATCTCTAGATGCCCTTACTGAGTAGGCTCACTAGGCCATTTCAGAGGGCATTTGAGAGTCAACCATATTGGGCGGCACGGTGGCACAGTGGGTTAGCACTGCTGCCTCACAGCACCAGGGACCCAATTCAATTCCCAACTTGGGTCACTGTCTGTGTGGAGTCTGCACGTTCTCCCCGTGTCCGCGTGGGTTTCCTCCAGGTGCTCCGGTTTCCTCCCACAGTCCGAAAGACGTGCTGGTTAGGTGCTAAATTCTCCCTCAGTGTGACCCGAACAGGCGCCGGAGTGTAGCGACTAGGGGATTTTCACAGTAACTTCATTGCGGTGTTAATGTGCTTGTGACATTAACAAATAAACATAAAATAAAACCAAAACATTGCTGTGGCTCTGGATTCACGTTTTTAAGTTTATTCATTATTCTGAATGAACTGGGATTGGTTTCACTGGAAAGACGGAGGCTGAGGGGAGACCTAATAGAGGGTCTACAAAATGATGGGAGGGTGGATAGTCAGAGGCTTTTTCCCCAGGGTGGAAGTGTCAATTACAAGGGGGCACAGGTTCAAAGTGAGAGGGGGAAAGTTTAAGGGAGATGTGCGGGGGAGGTTTTTCACACAGAGAGTGGCGGGTACCTGGAACTCGCTGCCAGAGGAGGTGGTGGAAGGAGGCACATTAGCAACATTTAAGAGGCATCTGGATGGGTCCATGAATAGGGAGGGAATAGAGGGATACGGACCGGGTACGGGCAGAAGGTTTTTTTAAAGTTTAATTAGGGCATCATGATCAGCACGGACTTGGAGGGCCGAAGGGTCTGTTCCTGTGCTGTACCTGTGCAATTTAGCATGGCCAATCCACCTAACCAACACATCTTTGGACACTAAGGGGCAATTTAGCATGGCCAATCCACCTAACCTGCACATCTTTGGACACTAAGGGGCAATTTAGCATGGCCAATCCACCTAACCTGCACATCTTTGGACACTAAGGGGCAATTTAGCATGGCCAATCCACCTAACCTGCACATCTTTGGACACTAAGGGGCAATTTAGCATGGCCAATCCACCTAACCTGCACATCTTTGGACACTAAGGGGCAATTTAGCATGGCCAATCCACCTAACCTACACATCTTTGGAATGCGGGAGGAAACCGGAGCAGCCAGAGGAAACCCACGCAGACACAGGGAGAGCATGTAACATGGGTTTGGAAGGTGCTGTCTAAGGGTGAGTTGCTGCAGTGCATCTTGTAGATGGTACACACTGCTGCTACTGAGCGTGGGTGGTGGAGGGAGTGAGTGTTTGCGGATGAGGTTCCAATCAAACGGGGTTGCTTTGTCCTGGAATGTATTATGAGTTAGCGAGTGAAGATTTTAATAATGCCTTGATCAACGGCAGATTGCAGACCTATAATTACCGCATTATAATTGGATATCCTGCTGTCACAGCAGGTAGGGGAATGAAAATATTATTTATTCACTTGAAACATAATTATCCACCCAACAATCATCATCAGTGCCCTGAGAAGTCATGTAAAATATAATGTGTTCTGCCAGATTCGGTTTGAGTTATTCATCTGTATCTGCATCCGTGTGGAGGTCAGATTCGCTCCAATTTGGATGTAGTTGACTGGTGATACCGCAATCCAGTCAAAATAAACGGTGAATACCAAGCTATCAATCAATCTGGGCGGCACGGCGGCACGGCGGCACAGTGGGTTAGCGCTGCTGCCTCACTACGCCAGGGACCTGGGTTCGATTCCCGGCTTGGGTCACTGTCTGTGTGGAGTCTGCACCTTCTCCCTGTGTCTGCGTGGGTTTCCTCCGGGTGCTCTGGTTTCCTCCCACAGTCCAAAGATGTGCAGGTTAGGTGAGTTGGCCATGCTAAATTGCCCCTTAGTGACCAAAGATGAGTAGGTTAGGTGAGTTGGCCATGCTAAATTGCCCCTTAGTGTCCAATGATGTGTAGGTTAGCTGGATTGGCCATGCTAAACATAGAAACTAGAAGCAGGAGGAGGCCATTCGGCCCTTCGAGCCTGCTCCCCCATTCATTTTGATCATGGCTGATCATTAATTTTAATATCCTGATCCCCCCCTCCCCCCGCATATTCCTTTAGCCCCAAGAGCTATATCTAATTTCTTCTTGAAATCACACAACATTTTGGCCTCAACTACTTTCTGTGGGAGTGAATTCCACACATTCACCACCCTCTGGGTGAAGGAATTTCTCCTCACCTCAGTTCTAAAAGGTTTACCTCTTATCCTCAAACTATGACCCCCTAGTTCTGGACTCCCCCCACCATCGGGAACATTCTTTCTGAATCTACCCTGTCTAACCCTGTTAGAATTTTATAAGTTTCTATGAGATCCCCTCTCACTCTTCTAAACTCCAGTCAATATAATCCTAACCAACTTAGTCTCTCCTCATATGACAGACCTGCCATCCCAGGAATCAGCCTGGTAAACCTTCGCTGTACTCCCTCTATAGCAAGGACATCCTTCCTCAGATAAGGACACCAAAACTGCACTCAATACTCCAGGTGTGGCCTCACCAACACCCTATACAATTGCAGCAAAACATCCCTATTCCTATCCTCAAATCCTCTCATGATGAAGGCCAACATACCATTTGCCTTCTTTACTGCCTGCTGTACCCGCGCGCTTACTTTCAGCGACTGATGCACCAGGACTCCAAGGAACAGGCCCTTCGGCCCACCAACCCTGCGCTGATCACATTGTCCTACCTAGACCAACCGCCTGCATCCCTCTATTACCCGCCTGTGTCTATCCAGATAAGTCTTAAATGTCGCTAACATAACAGCCTCAACCACCTCACTTGGCAGTTTATACAATCTCTCCTCATAGCTAATACCCTCCATACCAGGCAACATCCTGGTAAACCTTTTCTGTACTCCCTCCAAAGCCTCCACGTCCTTCTGGTAGTGTGGTGACCAGAATTGGACACAGTATTCCAAATGTGGCCTAACCAACGTTTTATAAAACTGTAACATAATTTGCCAACTTTTATACTCGATGCCCCATCCGATGAAGGCGAGCATGCCACATGCTTTCCTCACCACCTTTACCACCTGTGCTGCCACCTTTAAGGATCTGTGTGGACCTGTACTCCCAGATCTCACTGTGTGTCTCTGCTCCTGATGGTTCTGCCATTTATTTTATAGCTCCCACCTGAATTGGATCTACCAAAATGCCTCACCTCACATTCGTCCAGATTAAATTCCATCTGCCGTTTCTCCGCCCAGTTTTCCAGCCCCTCTATATCCTGCTGTATTCTCTGACAATCTTCATCACGATCCGCAACTCCGCCAATCTTAGTATCATCCGCAAACTTGCTAATCAGACCAGCTACGTTTTCTTCCAAAAGTCATTTATATATATTACAGACAGCAGAGGTCCCAGCACTGATCCCTGCGGAACACCACTAGCTACAGACTTCCATTCAGAAAAACACCCTCCCACCACTACCCCGTCTTCTGTGGCCAAGCCAGTTCTGAATCCATCTAGTTAGTTCACCCCTGATCCCGTGTGATTTAACCTTTTGCACGAACCTGCTATGAGGGATCTTGTCAAATGCTTTACAAACATCCATGAAGACAACATCCAGATTCCTTCCCTTATCAATTATTTTTGTCACCTCCTAAAAAACTCAATCAAATGAGTGAGATGTGTCTTCCCTCGCACAAAACCATACTGTCTGTCACTAATAAGACCATTCAGTTCCAAAAGGATCCATTTAGATCCTATCCCTAAGAATCTTCTCCAACAATTTCCCTATCACTGACGGCAAGCTCACCGGCCTATAATTATCCGGGTTATCCTTGCTACCCTTCTTAAATAACGGGACAACATTGGCTATCCTCTGGGACCTCACCTGTGGCCAACGAGGAAACAAAGATTTCTGGTAGAGGCCCAGCAATTTCCTCTCTTGCCTCCCTCAGTAATCTGGATTGGATGCCATCTGGCCCTGGGGATTTGTCTACCTTAATGCTTTTCAATACAACTAACACTTCCTCCTCGTAATGATGACTTACTCTAGAGGATTTACATATCCCCCCAAGACACCATCAATCAACACGTCCCTCTCCTTTGTGACTATCAATTTTACACCTTTTGCCTTTGGAATTTACACATTTAGGTAATAATCTGACTTTTTAATATTGTCCCTTAGGGACCAAAGGTGTATAGGTTAGGTGGAATGGCCATGCTAAATTGCCCCTTAGTGTCCAAAGATGTGCAGGTCAGGTGGATTGGCCATGCTAAATTGCCCCCTCGTGTCAAAAAGATGTGCAGGTTAGGTGGATTGGCCATGCTAAATTGTTCCTTAGTGTCCAAAGATGTGTAGGTTAGATGCATTGCCCATGCTAAATTGTCCCTTAGTGTCCAAAGATGTGCAGGTTAGGTGGATTGGCCATGCTAAATTGCCACTTAGTGTTCAAAGGTGTGTAGGTTAGGTGGATTGGCCATACTAAATTGCCCCTTAGTGTCCAAAGATGTGTAGGCTAGATGCATTGGCCATGCTAAATTGTCCCTTAGTGTCCAAAGATGCGCAGGTTAGGTGGATTGGCCATGCTAAATTGCCCCTTAGTGTCCAAAGATGTGTAGGTTAGGTGGATTGGCCATGCTAAATTGTCCCTTAGTGTCCAAAGATGTGTAGGTTAGGTGGATTGGCCATGCTAAATTGTCCCTTAGTGTCCAAAGATGTGTAGGTTAGGTGGATTGGCCATGCTAAATTGCCCCTTAGTGTCCAAAGATGTGTAGGTTAGGTGGATTGGCCATGCTAAATTGTCCCTTAGTGTCCAAAGATGTGCCGGTTAGGTGGATTGGCCATGCTAAATTGCCCCTTAGTGTCCAAAGATGTGTAGGTTAGGTGGATTGGCCATGCTAAATTGTCCCTTAGTGTCCAAAGATGTGCCGGTTAGGTGGATTGGCCATGCTAAATTGCCCCTTAGTTTTTATTTATTGATTCATTTCCAGGACATGAGTGCCATTGCCTGGGTCAGCATTTATTGCACATCCCTAACTGCCCTCCATTTTAGACTCAACCACATTGCTGGGGCTCTGGAGTCACATGTAGGCCAGACCAGGTAAGGACAGCAGATTTCCTTCCTTGAAGGACATTAGTGAACCAGATGGGGTTTTTCTGACAATGGTTTCATGGTCATCAGTAGATTCTTAATTCCAGATATTTTTCATCGAATTTAAATTCCACCATCTGCCGTGGCGGGATTCGAATCCGGGTCCCCAGAACATTAGCTGAGTTTCTGGATTAATAGTCTAGCGGTAATACCACTCGGCCATCGCCTCCCCTTCGTGACCAAAGATGTGCGGGTTAGGTGGATTGGTCGTGCGAAATTGCCCCTCAGTGTCAGGGGGATTAACAGGGCAAGTGCGTGTGGTCATGGGGATAGGGTGGGATTGTTGTTGGTGCAGGCTCGATGGGCTGAATGGCCTCCTTCTGCACTGCAGGGATTCTGTGATTCTATGAGTCTATGATTTATGCTATTGAATCGGAGCGGGGTCACAGAGCAAACACGGGGTCCATGGGGAACAATGGCTCTATATTCTGCGTGGGGGGGATAACATTTCCCAGCCTTCCTCAGTTGTCCTCCAAAGGAGTTTACAATAACCCTTTATAGGACTGGTTCGCCCTCTACACTGGAGCTGTGTGGGCACTGTGTTTTGGGAAGGGTGCGATGGTATGAGAGAGGGTTGCAGGAAAGTGGTTCCAGGATTGAGGGAGAGTCAAACGTGAATTCTGTTTCTCTCTCTGCCAGACCTGCTGAGTATTTTTTACCCCGAGCACTTCCCATTTCGGAAATGAGGAACTTCAGTTCATAGAATCCCGACAGTGCAGAAGGAGGCCATTCGGCCCATCGAGTCTGCACCGACCACAATCCCACCCAGGCCCTGTCCCCGTAGTCCCACGCTTTAACCCTGCTAATTCCCCCTGACACTAGGGTCAATTTAGCACGGCCAATCCACCTAACCCGCACATCTTTGGACTGCGGGAGGAAACCGGAGCACCCGGAGGAAACCCACGCAGACACGGGGAGAACGTGCAGACTCCACACAGACAGTAACCTGAAGCTGGAATTGAACCCGGGTGCCTGGTGCTGTGAAGCAGCAGTGCTAACCATTGTGCCACCGCGTCAACATAGATCGGTGATGTTCCCCTAGGGGAAGAGGGGATTTCTCTGCCCTTTCTCTCCCCTGTCCCTCCTCTCTCTCCCCTCTCTCCTCTCTCTCCCCTATCTCTCTCCCCTCTCTCCTTTCTCTTTCTCTCCCCCTCTCTCTCCCCTCTCCCTCCCCTCTCTCTCTCTCCCTCTGTCTCTCCTCTCTCTCTCCCCCTCTCTCTCCTCTCTCTCCCCTCTCTCTCCCCTCTCTCCTCTCTCTCTCTCCCCCTCTCTCTCTCCTCTCTCTCGCCCCCTCTCTCTCTCTCCCCTCTCTCTCTCCTCTCTCTCTCCCCTCTCCCTCCTATCTCTCTCCCCTCTCTCTCCTCTCTCTCTCCCCTCTCTCTCCCCTCTCTCTCTCCCCTCTCCTCTCTCTCCCCTCTCTCTCTCCTCTCTCTCCTCTCTCTCTCCCCCTCTCTCTCCTCTCTCTCCCCTCTCTCTCCCCTCTCTCCTCTCTCTCTCTCCCCCTCTCTCTCCCCTCTCTCTCTCCCCTCTCCTCTCTCTCCCCTCTCTCTCCCCTCTCTCCTCTCTCTCTCCCCCTCTCTCTCTCTCCCCTCTCTCCCCTCTCTCCTCTCTCTCTCTCTCCCCCCCCTCTCTCTCTCCCCCCTCTCTTTCTCCTCTCTCTCTCCCCTCTCCCTCCTCTCTCTCCCTCCCCTCTCTCTCCTCTCTCTTCTCTCTCCCCTCTCTCCTCTTTCTCTCTCCCCTCTTCGTCTCCTCTTCCTCTCTCTTCTACTCTTTCCTTCTCTGCTCCTGCAGCTCTCAATAAGAAGTCTCACAAACACCAGGTTAAAGTCCAACAGGTTTATTTGGTAGCACAAGCCACTAGCTTTCGGAGCGCTGCTCCTTCGTCGGGTGAGTGGGAGTTCTGTTCACAAACAGGGCATATAGAGACACAAACTCAATTTACAAAATAGACAGTAGCCTTTACCTTTTCACACAGTGTCGAGTGTCTGCCTTGAAAATACATTTCCAAAGACACGCTCAGACAAAGGGCTGCTGTAACCGTGACAAGGAAGCGGAGAGGCAGAATCTTCACCTGGGGAATACACGGGAGAAATTGGGTCATGCCACTCCACAGAGCACTGCGGCATTCTCCCTATCGATCCCACTCCAAGCCCAATTGCGGGACTTGGATGTAACCATCCCAGCCGGTGTGGGGGACACGGTTCCGCTGTCTGCGAAGGGTGAGACAGACTCAGTGGATAGAGTTCTCAAGCAGAAAGTGGGGGTGGGGTAAGACTTTCGAACGTAAGAATGTGTTTGAGGGCGCAAGCCTCGCTCGCTGCCAATCGCACTGCCCACTTCACAACGGTGTCTGCAGTGAATTATTCCGTATACTCGTCGCAAGATACGGCTAAACTCCCTGCACACCTTATTGTGACCTCCCCCCCCCACACACCCTCCAATCCCCAGGCACTTACTCCTGGGACTCGAGGAAGGAATTTAGGGACAGGAGGAGACCATTCGGCCCCTCCATCGTGAACTAGCTCCTCAAACCCATTGCTGACGAGGCAGTGGGAGATTTCATCGCAAGAATCGACAACTAGCGGCTTTAATCAGACAATTAAGGTGGGCCCGTTAGAATAGGAACTCCCTGATTCAGGGCCAAATGGATGGGCTAATCAGGGAGCCTCTTGCTTTGTACTTAACCAGGCGCGCCAGTTCCTCTGGGACTCCTAGTGTCGACTAAAAACACTCTGTATGCTGTTGTCGGACTTGTAAATAAAGGGATTTTGGTGAAGGGACTTCTGCCTCCGAGGACTTATTACGCTGGGAAAGGATCTAAGGCTCTGGCGAGAAGCGGTAGCCAACCTCACCCACTCCTTCAGCTGGAAGGTTAGGGGGTAAGCCAGGCCGAGAAGCCTTGATTTGAGTTGAGTGGCCGAGGTGTCATGGTGAGGGAGGATGTCAACTGGCGCCTCAACTGACCCAGCAGAGCCACCCAGTGGCCACCGCTGGGACTGGCAGCGTAAGCGCGTCACCCTGGCAAGGGGGAGCCTGGACTGCAAGGTGGGTGTGACGGCCTCACCAAGACCGGTGAGGCAGGCCCCAGAGATGTGGGCGGGGCTGGGCAGCCATGATTGGGAGGCCTCACCTATCACTGGTAAGATACCAGCAGTAACCCAGGCCCCTCGAACCCTTCAGGAGTGACTCAACCGAACTGCGAGCCCATAGGATCCCGACAGTGGCAGAAGGAGGCCATTCGGGGCCCATTCAGCCTGCACCGACTCTCCAACAGAGCCTACCCACCTCCACAGAGGGGTAAATGTTGGCACAGTGGTACAGTGGTTAGCACTGCTGCCTCACAGCACCAGGGATCTGGGTTCGATTCCAGCCTTGGGTGACTGCCCGAATGGAGTTTGCACGTTCTCCCCATGTCTGCATGGGTTTCCTCCCACTGTCCAAAGATGTGTAGGTTAGATGGATTGTCCATGGTAAATTGTCCCTTCGTGTGCAAAGATATGTAGGTTTGGTGGATTGGTCATGCTAAATTGCCCCTTAGCGTCCAAAGATGGGCAGATTAGGTTGATTGGCCATGCTAAATTGCCCCATAATGTTCGAAGATGTGCGGGTTAAGCGGATTGGCCATGCTAAATTGCCCCATAATGTTCGAAGATGTGCGGGTTAAGCGGATTGGCCATGCTAAATTGTCCCTGAATGTCAGGGGCATTAGCAGGGTAAATACGTTGGGTTATGGGGATAGGGCCTGGTTGAGGTTGTTGTCGATGCAGACTCGATGGGCCGAATGGCCTCCTTCTGCACTGTAGGGATTCTGTGATTCTATTCTAAGATTATAGAGTCATAGAGGTTTACAGCATGGAAACAGGCCCTTCAGCCCAACTTGTCCATGCCGCCCTGTTTTAAGCACTAAGCTAGTCCCTATTGCCCACATTTGGCCCATATCCCTCTGTACCCATCTTACCCATGTAACTGTCTAAATGCTTTTTAAAAGACAAAATTGTACCTGCCTCTATTACTGCCTCTGGCAACTCGTTCCAGGCACTCACCAACCTCTGTGAACCCTTTTGTATCTCTCCCCTCTCACCTTAAACCTATGCCCTCTAGTTTTAGACTCCCCTACCTTTGGGAAAGGATATTGACTATCTAGCTGATCTGTGCCCCTCATTATTTTATAGACCTCTATAAGATCACCCCTCAGCCTCCTACGCTCTAGAGAAAAAAGTCCCAGTCTATCCAGCCTCTCCTTATAACTCAAACCATCAAGTCCCGGTCGCATCTTAGTAAATCTTTTCTGCACTCATTCTAGTTTAATAATATCCTTTCTATAATAGGGTGACCAGAACTGTACACAGTATTCCAAGTGTGGCCTTACCAATGTCTTGTACAACTTCAACAACACATCCCAATTCCTGTATTCAGTGTTCTGACCAATGAAACCAAGCATGCCGAATGCCTTCTTCACCACTCTGTCCACCTCTGACACTTTCAAGGAGCTATGAACCTGTACCCCTAGATCTCTTTGTTCTGTAACTCTCCCCAACGCCCTGCCATTAACTGAGTAAGTCCTGCCCTGGTTTAATTGACCAAAATGCATCACCTCGCATTTATCTAAATTAAACTCCATCTGCCATTCGTTAGCCCACTGGCCCAATTGATCAAGATCCCGCTGCAATCGGAGATAACCTTCTTCACTGTCCACTATGCCACCATGCGACACCATGCCCCACTGCGCCAGGGACCCAGGTTCGATTCCGGCCTCGGGTCACTGTCTGTGCGGAGTTTGCACGTTCTCCCCGTGTCTGCGTGGGTTTCCTCCCACATTCCAAAAATGTGCGGATTAGGTGGATTGGCCGTGCTAAGTTGCCCCTTAGTGTCAGGGGGATTAGCAAGGTAAACACATGGGGTTACGGGGATAGGGCCTGGGTGGGATTGTTGTCCGTACAGGCTCGATGGGCCGAATGGCCTCCTTCTGCATTGTAGGATTCTATGAATCTATGAATGATAAATCAGGTCAAATATTAAGCTGATCTTTCTCTACACCCTAGCTGTGACTGTAACACTACATTCTGCACTCTCTCCTTTCCTTCTCCCCTATGTACTCTATGAACGGTATGTTTTGTCTGTATAACGCGCAAGAAACAATACTTTTCACTGTATCCCAGTACATGTGACAATAATAAATCAAATGAGAAACTTGGTCTCTCGGTTACCTGTCGACAGCGATGGCCGTGAGGGTGAAGACAGACACATAGACGGTGACCGGCTGCATGAGGAACACAAAGTAACACATGAAGGTGCCAAAGACCCAGCCGCGGGGGTGGAAGGCGTACGCCAGGGTGAAGGGCACGCAGGTGGCACACATCAGCATGTCGGAGAAGGCCAGGTTGCCGATGAAGAAGTTGGTGACATTGTGCATCTTCTTGGTGCGGCAGATGACATACAGGAGCAGGTAGTTACCCACGATGCCCACAAACACCAGCAGCACATAGCAGGGGATGATGAGGGGCTTGAAGGACTGGATCAGCGTCACGCCGGTGAACTGCGAGGAGCTGTTGGCGCTGTCCGCCAGCGCCAGCTGGTAGGTGGTGGCGTTTGCCGGGTAGAGGCTCCAGCTTTCCGTGGCGATGGAGAGCATCTTCCCCCCCCCCCCAAGCCCACTTTCGCCCGCTTTCTAACCTGTGTGTGTGTGTGTGGCAACCACCCTTCTGTCCGCTGCCCTCCTCGCCTTGTCAGTAACGGGGGACCTTTGCTCGTTCAAGGTTGACCAGCCTTAATATTTCTTTGCCTAAGTTGACTTGTGCAGCTCAGCATCAACAGTCCCTCTTTGCAAATTCCCCCACAATTTGGGAACTTCACTGGAACAATGTCAATATCAGGCACTCTAACAGGCTTCACTGCCACTGATTCCTTCCTTCCGTGTCTGGATGATAGCTCTCTTCCTCTGCTCTCTCTCTCTCTCTCTCTCGCTCTTTCTTCCTCTCCTCTCTGTCTCTGTCTCTCTTTCTCTCCGTCTCTCTCTCTCTCTGTCTCTCTCTCTCTCTCTCGCTCTTTCTTCCTCTCCTCTCTGTATCTGTCTCTGTCTCTCTTTCTCTCCGTCTCTCTCTCTCTCTCTGTCTCTCTCTTTATCTCTGTCTCTCTCTGTCTCTCTCTCTGTCTCTCGCTCTTTGTCTCTGTCTCTCTCTGTCTCTCGCTCTTTATCTCTTTCTCTCTCTGTCTCTCTCTCTCTCCGTCTCTCTCTCTCTCTCTCTCTCTCTGTCTCTCTCTTTATCTCTGTCTCTCTCTGTCTCTCTCTCTGTCTCTCTCTCTGTCTCTCGCTCTTTGTCTCTTTCTCTCTCTCTGTCTCTCTCTCTCTCTGTCTCTCTCTCTCTCTGTCTCTCTCTCTCTCTGTCTTTCTGTCTCTCTCTCTCTCTGTCTCTCGCTCTCTCCCTCTCTCTCTCTCTCTCTCTCCCTCTCTCTCTCTCTCTGTCTGTCTGTCTCTCTCTCTCTCCCTCTCTCTATCTCTCTCTCTCTCTGTCTCTCTCTCCCTCTCTCTCTCTCTCTCTCTGTCTCTCTCTGTCTCTCTGTCTCTGTCTCTCTCCCTCTCTCTCTGTCTCTCTCTCTGTCTCTCTCTCTCTCTGTCTCTCTCTCTCTGTCTCTCTGTCTCTCTCTCTCTTTGTCTCTCTATCTCTCTCTCTCTCTCTCCCTCTCTCTTTGTCTCTCTATCTCTCTCTCTCTCTCCCTCTCTCTCTCTCTCCCTCTCTCTCCCTCTCTCTCTCTCTCCCTCTCTCTCCCTCTCTCTCCCTCTCTCTCTCCCTCTCTCTCTCTCTCCCTCTCTCTCCCTCTCTCTCTCCCTCTCTCTCCTGCCTGTATTTGGATGCAGTGAGAAAATCAGAAGCCGGTTTGTTCTTTTCTTCCTCCTGCAGAAACACAGAGAAGAAACAGCCCTTAAAAATTAGCCGGATGGGGGAACCGGTGACAAGGGGGGAGTGGGGGGGGGGGGGGGGGCGGTGGTGGCGTTGGTCGGGGGTTTAAGAACATTATCAGCAGCTGGGGTCTGGAACGGCCGAACGTTACGTAAAACACAAACAGAAAATGCTGGAAAATCTCAGCAGGTCTGACAGCGTCTTTGGGGAGAGAAAAGAGCTGACGTTTCGAGTGTAGGTGACCCTGCGCGAGAGCCTGAAGGAGCACTGCCGCTCTCTGACCAAGGGTCACCCAGACTCGAAACATTCTCCCTCCACGGGTGCTGTCAGACCTGCTGAGATTTTCCAGCGCTTTTCTATCTTTGATTCAGATTCCAGCATCCCGCAGTATCTTCGCCTTTACCTTGGTGACAGTGGGAATTAATTTCTCTCTGTAACCTGTAGCCCGATCCCCTCACTTCAATCGATAGGGTGTATCAGCCCTTGCTGGATATTTATCTCGCCCTGCCTGTTTCGTAACCGTCCCTAAACTTGGTTGGGTTTTCCATTAAATCTCGACAAGCGTCGGTGGGTTACCGAAGCGACTCGCTTCTGACAGGCGATCGTTTTGAATCCACAGAGACCGGCGGGGCTTGGGGGGGAGGTGGGGGGGTGGGGGGTGGGGGGAGGGAGCTGGGGGGTGGGGGCTAGGGGGTGACACTCAGGGTCAATTTTAGCACGGCAAAAGCACCTAACCCGCACGTCTTTCGGACTGTGGGAGGAAACCCCGGAGCACCCAGAGGAAACCCACGCAGACACGGGGAGAACGTGCAAACTCCGCACAGACAGTGACCCGAGCCGAGAATCGAACCCGGGTCCTTGGCGCCGTGAGGCAGCAGCGCTAACCACCGTGCCACCCCTAATCCCTATTTCGTAGAATAAAATCGTAGAATCCTCCAGTGCAGAAGGAGGCCATTCGGCCCATCGAGTCTGCACCGACCACAATCCCACCCAGGCCCTATTCCCGTAAACCCACATATTTACCCTAGCTAATCCCCCTGACACTAAGGGGCAATGTAGGATGGCCAATCCATCTAACCCGCACATCTTTCGGACTGTGGGAGGAAACCGGAGCACCCAGAGGAAACCCACACAGACACGGGGGGAGAACGTGCAGACTCCACACAGACAGTGACCCGAGCCGGGAATCGAACCCGGGTCCCTGGCGCTGTGAGGCAGCAGTGCTAACCACTGTGCTACCCCCTAATCCCTTTTTATCAGGGATATGATTGTGCACCAAGGAATACCAGATATTATTGATATCCACGCATGCATCACTCACTCACACATATGTGGTGTGAATATCGAGGGAGTGGGATTATTTTCGGGGGTGGTTTGATGAATTTCTAACTGTTCTGCCAACGTTTTGGAATAAGGTTGCGAGGGGGGGGTTGGGGTCTATCGAAATACTCTCGTAACATGAATTTCATATTTGCCTTGTGTTGGGTGAATAGTTGCACTCTTCGGTTCCGAGGGAAGGTACGTGTCGGTGGGCATAAGATTCGCTTCATCTAAAACCCCAGACTTACCGAGGAGACGTTCACCGGCTCTCGCTCCTGTTCCCTCGCTCTTTCTCCCTTGTTTCCCCCGCGCTGGCCAGGGGAAGCTGTCACCTTCTGTGCAGTTGTTGCCTCTCTCTCTCTCTCTCCCTCTCTCTCTGCTTTCTGCAGCTTTCAAACTCCTCTCCACCACAGCAATAAATAGTCAGCGACTAGCCCCCTCTATTGATCACAGCACGTCTCTCTCTCTCTCTCTCTTAACCACCGCCTCCCCCGAGACCAACCCACCCCAAAGCAACACGCTTTGCACAATCACTGCATAATCCCGCCCGTCGCTGCTTACAATCCTCTCATCGAATCATACAGTGGGTCAGCGCTGCTGCCTCACAGCGCCAGGGACCCGGGTTCGATTCCCGGCTTGGGTCACTGTCTGTGTGGAGTCTGCACATTCTCCCCGTGTCCGCGTGGGTTTCCTCCGGGTGCTCTGGTTTCCTCCCACAGTCCGAAAGACGTGCGGGTTAGGTGGATTGGCCGTGCTAAATTGACCCTAGAGTTAGGGGGACTGGCTAGGATAAATGTGTGGGGTCACGGGAATAGGGCCTGGGTGGGATTGTGGTCGGTGCAGACTCGATGGGCCAAATGGCCTCCTTCTACACTGTAGGGATTCTATGACTATTCTACGAAATAGGGATTAGGGGGTGACACGGTGGCACAGTGGTTAGCACTGCTGCCTCACAGGGGCCTGGGTTCGATTCTCGGCTTGGGCCACAGTGCAGAAGGTGCCCGTAGAGGCACCAACATGTGTGAAACATGCTTGCCAGCACTTGGCCTTGAATGTATCTTTTCTATTCATTCGTGGGACATGGGCGTCGTTGGCTGGGCCAGCATTTATTGCCCATCCCTCATTGCCCCTTGGTGTGGAGATGCCGGCGTTGGCATGGGGTGGGCACAGTAAGAAGGCTCACAACACCGGGTTAAAGTCCAACAGGTTCATTTGGCACCACGAGCTTTCGAAGCGCTGTTCCTTCATCAGGTGCTCACACCTAATGAAGGAGCAGCGCTCCAAAAGCTTGTGATACCAAATAAACCCGTGGGGTTTTAACCCAGTGTTGTGAGACTTATTAGTTGCCCTTGAACTGAGTGTCTCACTCGGCCATTTCAGAGGGCAGTTGAGAATCAACCACATTGCTGTGGCTCTGGAGTCACATGTAGGCCAGACTGGGTAAGGACGGCAGATTTCCTTCCCTAAAGGGCATTCGTGAACCAGATGGGTTTTTCCAACAAAGGTCATCAGTAGATTCTTAATTCCAGATAATTTTATTGAATTCAAATTCCACC
>NW_027590538.1:0-80000 GCF_964213995.1 Mustelus asterias
ATCGATAAACAACATCCTGTAACACTCCGATATATCCCACGGCCCCTCACTGCAACACTGATATTACCCACACTCTCGCACTCGAACAAGGTGATATAAACCCACACCCCATCACTATAACACTCTGATATATCCCACACCCCTCACTGGAACCACTCTGATATATCCCACACCCCTCACTGTAACACTCTGATATATCCCACACCCCTCACTGTAACACTCTGATATATCCCACACCCCTCACTGTAACACTCTGATATATCCCACACCCCTCACTGTAATACTCTGATATACCCCACACCCCTCACTGTAACACACTGATATATCCACACCCCTCACTGTAACACTCTGATATATCCCACACCCCACACTGTAACACTCTGATATACCCCACACCCTCACTGTAACACTCTGATATATCCCACTCCCCTCACTGTAACACTCTGATATATCCCACACCCCTCACTGTAACACTCTGATATACCCCACACCCCTCACTGTAACACTCTGATATAACCACACCCCTCACTGTAACACTCTGATATAACCCACACCCCTCACTGTAACACTCTGATATACCCCCACACCCCTCACTGTAACACTCTGATATACCCCACACTGTAACACTCTGATACACCCCACACCCTCACTGTAACACTCTGATATACCCCTCACTGTAACACTCTGATATATCCCACACCCTCACAGTAACTCTCTGATATATCCCACACCCCTCACAGTAACACTCTGATATACCCCACACCCCTCACTGTAACACTCTGATATATCCCACACCCCTCACTGTAACACTCTGATATACCACACACCCCTCACTGTAACAATCTGATATATCCCACACCCCTCACTGTAACACTCTGATATATCCCACACCCCTCACTGTAACACTCTGATATACCCCACACCCCTCACTGTAACACTCTGATATATCCCACACCACTCACTGTGACACTCTGATATATCCCACACCCCTCACTGTAACACTCTGATATACCCCACACCCCTCACTGTAACACTCTGATATATCCCACACCACTCACTGTAACACTCTGATATAATCCCACACCCCTCACTGTAACACTCTGATATATCCCACACCCCTCACTGTAACACTCTGATATACCCCACACCCCTCACTGTAACACTCTGATATATCCCACACCCCTCACTGTAACACTCTGATATATCCCACACCCCTCACTGTAACACTCTGATATACCCCACACCCCTCACTGTTACACTCTGATATATCCCACACCCCTCACTGTAACACTCTGATATATCCCACACCCCTCTCTGTAACACTCTGATATATCCCACACCCCTCACTGTAACACTCTGATATACCCCACACCCCTCACTGTAACACTCTGATATATCCCACACCCCTCACTGTAACACTCTGATATATCCCACACCCCTCACTGTCACACTCTGATATATCCCACACCCCTCACTGTAACACTCTGATATACCCCACACCCCTCACTGTAACACTCTGATATAACCCACACCCCTCACTGTAACACTCTGATATATCCCACACCCCTCACAGTAACACTCTGTGACTCTCGTTTTTATTTGACTCTCTTTCTGAAGCCTAGTGGTGAACAGGGATCTCCGCCATTGCAACGAGGAGCTTGTTGAGCATCAGAGGACGATCCACTTGTTCTGCCTTTCCCTCCGAAACTGTTCCGGTCTGTTAATACTTATTGGAATTCTGATACAAGGGGCAAAACCGCGAGTGACGTAATTGCCTCGTCCTGTTCCTGTGTAACAGGCTCAAGAGAGAGGTGCTTAATCCATCCCCCCCCCCCCCCCCCCACCCCCCCCCCCCCCCCCCCCCCCCCACACACTCCCTGTTCTTGTGTAATAGAAGTCGAGGGGCTTAATGGCCTCCATCTGTTCCTGTGTAATATGCTTGAGAGAGAGTGGCTGAATGGGCCTCCTCCTGTTTCTGTGTAACAGGCTCAAGAGGGGCTGAATGGCCTCCTCCTTCTCCTGTATTTCAGGCTCAGGAGAGGCTGAATGGCCTCCTCCTGCTCTTGTGTAACAGGCTGGAGAGAGAGAGAGGGACTGAATGGGCCATCTCATGGTCCTGTGTTACAGACTCAAGCGAGACGGTGTGAATGGCCCTCCTCCTTCTGTTCCTGTGTAACAGGCTTGAGAGAGGGGCTGAATGGTCACCTCCTGTTCCTGTGTAACAGGCTGGAGAGAGAGGGGCTGAATGGGCCTCCTCCTGTTCCTGTGTAACAGGCTGGAGAGAGAGGGGCTGAATGGGCCTCTTCCTTTTCCTGTGTAACAGGCTGGAGAGAGAGGGGCTGAATGGGCCTCTTCCTGTTCCTGTGTAACAGGCTGGAGAGAGAGGGGCTGAATGGGCCTCTTCCTGTTCCTGTGTAACAGGCTGGAGAGAGAGGGGCTGAATGGTCACCTCCTGTTCCTGTGTAACAGGCTGGAGAGAGAGGGGCTGAATGGTCCATCTCATGGTCCTGTGTAACAGGCTGGAGAGAGAGAGAGACTGAATGGGCCTCCTCCTGTTCCTGTGTAACAGGCTGGAGAGAGAGGGGCTGAATGGTCCATCTCATGGTCCTGTGTAACAGGCTGGAGAGAGAGGGGCTGAATGGGCCTCCTCCTGTTCCTGTGTAACAGGCTGGAGAGAGAGGGGCTGAATGGGCCTCTTCCTGTTCCTGTGTAACAGGCTGGAGAGAGAGGGGCTGAATGGGCCTCTTCCTGTTCCTGTGTAACAGGCTGGAGAGAGAGGGGCTGAATGGGCCTCCTCCTGTTCCTGTGTAACAGGCTGGAGAGAGAGGGGCTGAATGGGCCTCCTCCTGTTCCTGTGTAACAGGCTGGAGAGAGAGGGGCTGAATGGTCACCTCCTGTTCCTGTGTAACAGGCTGGAGAGAGAGAGGCTGAATGGCCTCTTCCTGTTCCTGTGTAACAGGCTGGAGAGAGAGGGTCTGAATGGTCACCTCCTGTTCCTGTATAACAGGCTGGAGAGAGAGGGGCTGAATGGGCCTCCTCCTGTTCCTGTGTAACAGGCTGGAGAGAGAGGGGCTGAATGGGCCTCCTCCTGTTCCTGTGTAACAGGCTGGAGAGAGAGGGGCTGAATGGGCCTCTTCCTGTTCCTGTGTAACAGGCTGGAGAGAGAGAGAGGGGCTGTATGGCCTCTTCCTGTTCCTGTGTAACAGGCTGGAGAGAGAGGGGCTGAATGGTCCATCTCATGGTCCTGTGTAACAGGCTGGAGAGAGAGGGGCTGAATGGGCCTCTTCCTGTTCCTGTGTAACAGGCTGGAGAGAGAGAGAGACTGAATGGCCTCCTCCTGTTCCTGTGTAACAGGCTGGAGAGAGAGAGGAGCTGAATGGTCACCTCCTGTTCCTGTGTAACAGGCTGGAGAGAGAGGGGCTGAATGGGCCTCCTCCTGTTCCTGTGTAACAGGCTGGAGAGAGAGGGGCTGAATGGGCCTCCTCCTGTTCCTGTGTAACAGGCTGGAGAGAGAGGGGCTGAATGGGCCTCCTCCTGTTCCTGTGTAACAGGCTCGAGAGAGAGAGGGGCTGAATGGGCCTCCTCCTGTTCCTGTGTAACAGGCTGGAGAGAGAGGGGCTGAATGGGCCTCCTCCTGTTCCTGTGTAACAGGCTGGAGAGAGAGGGGCTGAATGGGCCTCCTCCTGTTCCTGTGTAACAGGCTGGAGAGAGAGGGGCTGAATGGCCTCCTCCTGTTCCTGTGTAACAGGCTCGAGAGAGAGAGGGGCTGAATGGGTCTCCTCCTGTTCCTGCATAACAGGATCGAGAGACGGGGGCTGAATGGGCCTCCTCCCATTCCTGTGTAACAGGTTCGAGAGAGAGAGAGGGGCTGAATGTGCATTCTCCTGTTGCTATTTAACAGTTCCAAGAAGAGCTGAATGGACTTGCACCTGTTCCTGTGTAACAGAGTTGAGAGGGGATGAATGGCCTCCTTGTTTGGCCATGTGTCATGTCCTTGCTATGTTCAAGGTTGTGGCTTTTAACAGAGCAACTGGGGAATGAACCTGGCCACGTTTCAGTGGGGGAGCAGTTCGAGGACAGTGACCACGACTCAGTAAGCTTTAAAGTACTGATGCATAAAGATTAAGATGCTAAATTCGGGGGAAAAGGCTAATCACAACAATATTAGGTAGGAACAGAAGAATGTAGATTGTGGGCAGATGTTTTGGGGCAAATCGACATCTGGCGTGGCTTTCAAGTGTAAATTGTTCGGGATTCTGGACCGCCACATTCCTGCAAGGATGAAGGATAAGTGTGGCAAGTTTTGGGAACCTTGGATAATGAGAGATATTGTGAGCCGAGTCAAAGAGAAAAAAGAAGCAGTTGTCCAAGCTCCCGTGGCTGGGAACGCACGAAGCAAGGGTGGCCAGGGAGAGGGTTGGGTCACAAAAGGACAGGGGAGGGAATCTAGGCATGGAGCCAGAGTAAGTAGGCGAGGTATTAAATTAATACTTTGCGTCAGTGTTCCCCCAATTAAAGGACTTGGTGGATGATGAAACTGGGAAAGGGTGTGCAGCTAGGTTGAGTCATGTTGAGATCAAAAGGGAGGAGGTATTGGGGTTCTTGAGAAGCATTAAGTTAGACAAGTTCACAGAGCCTGATGGGTTATACCCCAGAATACTGAGAGAGGCAAGGGAGGAAATTGCCGGAGCCTTGAATGAAATCTTTGTATCCTCACTGGCTACAGGGGAGTTCTTAGAGGATTGGAGAATAGCCAAAGTTGTTCCTTTGTTTAAGAAGGGTAGCAAGAATAATCCAGGTAATTACAGGCCGGTGAGCCTAACGTCAGTGGTAAGGAAATTATTGGAGAGAATTTGTCTGTGGTGGAACAGAGAGATCTTGGGGTCCATATCCACAGATCTCTAAAGGTTGCCACTCAAGTGGATAGAGCTGTGAAGAAGGCCTATAGTGTGTCAGCTTTTATTAACAGGGGGTTGGAGTTTAAGAGCCGTGGGGTTATGCTGCAACTGTACAGGACCTTGGTGAGACCACATTTGGAATATTGTGTGCAGTTCTGGTCACCTCACTATAAGAAGGATGTGGAAGCGCTGGAAAGAGTGCAGAGGAGATTTACCAGGATGCTGCCTGGTTTGGAGGGTAGGTCTCATGAGGAAAGGTTGAGGGATCTCGGGCTGTTCTCTCTGGAGCGGAGGAGGCTGAGGGGAGACTTAATAGAGGTTTATAAAATGATGAAGGGGATAGATAGAGTGAACGTTCAAAGACTATTTCCTCGGGTGGATGGAGCTATTACAAGGGGGCATAACTATAGGGTTCGTGGTGGGAGATACAGGAAGGATATCAGAGGTAGGTTCTTTGCGCAGAGAGTGGTTGGGGTGTGGAATGGACTGCCTGCAGTGATAGTGGAGTCAGACACTTTAGGAACATTTAAGCGGTTATTGGATAGGCACATGGAGCACACCAGGATGATAGGGAGTGGGATAGCTTGATCTTGGTTTCAGATAAAGCTTGGCACAACATCGTGGGCCGAAGGGCCTGTTCTGTGCTGTACTGTTCTCTTCTTTAATCCATTATTAAAGAGGAGATAGCAGGGCATCTGGATAGAAATGGTTCGATCAATCAGACGCAGCATGGATTCATGAGGGGAAAGTCGTGCTTGACGAACATGTTGGATTTTTATGAAGATGTGACTAGGGCGGTTGATGGAGGAGAACCGGTGGATGCGGTGTTGTTGGATTTCCAAAAGGCGTTTGATAAGGTGCCCCATAAAAGGCTGCTGAAGAAGATTAGGGCACACGGAGTTGGGGGTAGTGTGTTAAAGTGGATTGGGGACTGGCTATCCGACAGGAAGCAAAGAGTCGGAATAAATGGGTGTTTTTCCGGTTGGAGGAAGGTAACTAGTGGCGTGCCGCAGGGATCGGTACTCGGGCCGCAACTGTTTACCATTTATATAGATGATCTGGAGGAGGGGACGGAGTGTAGGGTAACGAAGTTTGCAGACGACACAAAGATAAGTGGAAAAGTGAATCGTGTGGAGGACGGAGAAGATCTGCAGAGAGATTTGGACAGGCTGAGTGAGTGGGCGAGGATATGGCAAATGGAGTATAACGTTGAGAAATGCGAGGTTATACACTTTGGAGGAAATAATAACAAATGGGATTACTATCTCAATGGAAACAAATTAAAACATGCTACCGTGCAAAGGGACCTGGGGGTCCTTGTGCATGAGACGCAAAAGCCCAGTCTGCAGGTACAACAGGTGATCAAGAAGGCAAATGGGATGTTGGCCTATATTGCGAAGGGCATAGAATATAAAAGCAGGGATGTCTTGATGCACCTGTACAGGGCATTGGTGAGGCCGCAGCTGGAATACTGTGTGCAGTATTGGTCCCCTTATATGAGGAAGGATATATTGGCATTGGAGGGAGTGCAGAGAAGGTTCACCAGGTTGATACCGGAGATGAGGGGTTTGGATTATGAGGAGAGGCTGAGGAGATTGGGTTTGTACTCGTTGGAGTTTAGAAGGATGAGGGGGGATCTTATGGAGACTTATAAGATAATGCGGGGGCTGGATAGGGTGGAGGCGGAGAGATTCTTTCCACTTAGTAAGGAAGTTAAAACTAGAGGACACAGCCTCAAAATAAAGGGGGGTCGGTTTAAGACAGAGTTGAGGAGGAACTTCTTCTCCCAGAGGGTGGTGAATCTCTGGAATTCTCTGCCCACTGAGGTGGTGGAGGCTACCTCGCTGAATATGTTTAAAGCGCGGATGGATGGATTCCTGATCGGTAAGGGAATTAAGGGTTATGGGGATCAGGCGGGTAAGTGGAACTGATCCACTTCAGATCAGCCATGATCTTATTGAATGGCGGGGCAGGCTGGAGGGGCTAGATGGCCTACTCCTGCTCCTATTTCTTATGTTCTTATTATCATCCTGGTGTGCTCCATGTGCCTATCCAATAACCGCTTAAATGTACCTAAAGTGTCTGACTCCACTATCACTGCAGGCAGTCCATTCCACACCCCAACCACTCTCTGCGCAAAGAACCTACCTCTGATATCCTTCCTATATCTCCCACCACGAACCCTATAGTTATGCCCCCTTGTAATAGCTCCATCCACCCGAGGAAATAGTCTTTGAACATTCACTCTATCTATCCCCTTCATCATTTTATAAACCTCTATTAAGTCTCCCCTCAGCCTCCTCCGCTCCAGAGAGAACAGCCCGAGCTCCCTCAACCTTTCCTCATAAGACCTACCCTCCAAACCAGGCAGCATCCTGGTAAATCTCCTTTGCACTCTTTCCAGCGCTTCCACATCCTTCTTATAGTGAGGTGACCAGAACTGCACACAATATTCCAAATGTGGTCTCACCAAGGTCCTGTACAGTTGCAGCATAACCCCACGGCTCTTAAACTCCAACCCCCTGTTAATAAAAGCTAACACACTATAGGCCTTCTTCACAGCTCTATCCACTTGAGTGGCAACCTTTAGAGATCTGTGGATATGAACCCCAAGATCTCTCTGTTCCTCCACAGTCTTCAGAACCCTACCTTTGACCCTGTAATCCACATTTAAATTAGTCCTACCAAAATGAATCACCTCACATTTATCAGGGTTAAATCCATTTGCCATTTTTCAGCCCAGCTTTGCATCCTATCAATGTCTCTTTGCAGCCTACAACAGCCCTCCACCTCATCCACTACTCCACCAATCTTGGTGTCATCAGCAAATTTACTGATCCACCCTTCAGCCCCCTCCTCTAAGTCATTAATAAAAATCACAAAGAGCAGAGGACCAAGCACTGATCCCTGTGGAACTCCGCTAGCAACCTGCCTCCAATCCGAAAATGTTCCATCCACCACCACCCTCTGTCTTCGATCAGATAGCCAGTTACCTATCCAATCGGCCAAATTTCCCTCGATCCAACACCTCCTCACTTTCATCATAAGCCGACCATGGGGGACCTTATCAAACGCCTTACTAAAATCCATGTAGATGACATCAACTGCCCTACCTTCATCAACACGCTTAGTTACCTCCTCAGAACGAAAGAATCAGGATTGAGTCAAGATCCCCACCCCCGCCACCCTTACCCTCAACCCACCACTGTCCATATATTCCCCAGTGTGTCCTCTCTCTATATCCTCTGTTCCCCAGTGTGTCCTCTCTCTATATCCCTCTGTTCCCCAGTGTGTCCTCTCTCTATATCCCTCTGTTCCCAGTGTGTCCTCTCTCTATATCCCTCTGTTCCCCAGTGTGTCCTCTCTCTATATCCCTCTGTTCCCCAGTGTGTCCTCTCTCTCTATCCCACTGTTCCCCAGTGTGTCCTCTCCCTATATCCCGCTGTTCCCCAGTGTGTCCTCTCTCTATATCCCTCTGTTCCCCAGTGTGTCCTCTCTCTATATCCCTCTGTTCCCCAGTGTGTCCTCTCTCTATATCCCTCTGTTCCCCCAGTGTGTCCTCTCTCTATATCCCTCTGTTCCCCAGTGTGTCCTCTCTCTATATCCCTCTGTTCCCCAGTGTGTCCTCTCTCTCTATCCCTCTGTTCCCCAGTGTGTCCTCTCTCTATATCCCTCTGTTCCCCAGTGTGTCCTCTCTCTATATCCCTCTGTTCCCCAGTGTGTCCTCTCTCTCTATCCCTCTGTTCCCCAGTGTGTCCTCTCTCTATATCCCTCTGTTCCCCAGTGTGTCCTCTCTCTATATCCTCTGTTCCCCAGTGTGTCCTCTCTCTATATCCCTCTGTTCCCCAGTGTGTCCTCTCTCGATATCCCTCTGTTCCCAGTGTGTCCTCTCTCTATATCCCTCTGTTCCCCAGTGTGTCCTCTCTCTATATCCCTCTGTTCCCCAGTGTGTCCTCTCTCTATATGCCTCTGTTCCCCAGTGTGTCCTCTCTCTATATCCCTCTGTTCCCCAGTGTGTGTTCTCTCTTTATCCCTCTGTTCCCCAGTGTGTCCTCTCTCTATATCCCTCTGTTCCCCAGTGTGTCCTCTCTCTATATCCCTCTGTTCCCCAGTGTGTCCTCTCTCTATATCCCTCTGTTCCCCAGTGTGTCCTCTCTCTATATCCCTCTGTTCCCCCAGTGTGTCCTCTCTCTATATCCCTCTGTTCCCCAGTGTGTCCTCTCTCTATATCCCTCTGTTCCCCAGTGTGTCCTCTCTCTCTATCCCTCTGTTCCCCAGTGTGTCCTCTCTCTATATCCCTCTGTTCCCCAGTGTGTCCTCTCTCTATATCCCTCTGTTCCCCAGTGTGTCCTCTCTCTCTATCCCTCTGTTCCCCAGTGTGTCCTCTCTCTATATCCCTCTGTTCCCCAGTGTGTCCTCTCTCTATATCCTCTGTTCCCCAGTGTGTCCTCTCTCTATATCCCTCTGTTCCCCAGTGTGTCCTCTCTCGATATCCCTCTGTTCCCAGTGTGTCCTCTCTCTATATCCCTCTGTTCCCCAGTGTGTCCTCTCTCTCTATCCCTCTGTTCCCCAGTGTGTCCTCTCTCTATATGCCTCTGTTCCCCAGTGTGTCCTCTCTCTATATCCCTCTGTTCCCCAGTGTGTGTTCTCTCTTTATCCCTCTGTTCCCCAGTGTGTCCTCTCTCTATATCCCTCTGTTCCCCAGTGTGTCCTCTCTCTATATCCCTCTGTTCCCCAGTGTGCCCTCACTATACACCCCTCTGTTCCCCAGTATGTTCTCACTCTATATTCCTCTGTTCCCCATTGTGTCCTCTCTCTATATCCCTCTGTTCCCCAATGTGTCCTCTCTCTGTATCCCTCTGTTCCCCAGTGTGTCCTCTCTCTATATCCCCCTGTTCCCCAGTGTGTCCTCTCTCTATATCCCTCTGTTCCCCAGTGTGTCCTCTCTCTATATCCCTCTGTTCCCCAGTGTGTCCTCTCTCTATATCCCTCTGTTCCCCAGTGTGTCCTCTCTCTATATCCCTCTGTTCCCCAGTGTGTCCTCTCCCTATATCCCTTTGTTCCCCAGTGTAAGTTCCTTCTGTAACTCAATATTCCTAAGTGTGACTTCTCTCTCTATCCCTCTGTTCCCGAGTGTGTCTTTTCTCTATATCCGTCTATTCCGCAATGAGTCCTCTCTCTATCTCCCTCTGATCCCGTGTGTCACCTTTCAATATCCCTCTATTCCCCAGTTTACCTTCTCTCCATATCCATTTGTTTCCCAGTGTGCCCTCTCTCTGTAACTCTCAGTTGCCCAGTGTGCCTCCTCTAATCTCTGCTCACACCTCCCAATCCTCCTCCCACTACATTTTCCCACTGCTCCTGCCTACTCCCCTTCCCCAGCCAAAATCTTCCGTTACTCCGCACTACTTCCCTTCAATAGATCCGATTTGCGTTTGAATCTATGTACATAAGCAAATCTGAATAAACCAGTGCAGTTGGGTATGTGTCCTCTCTCTTTGTATGGACTGCTCAGAGTTTCTGTCCCACGACAATATCGCAGGTTGTCGATTTCTCTGATCCGTGGGAACTTCTGGCAAATCATAAGAACATAAGAAATAGGAGCAGGAGTAGGCCATCTAGCCCCTCGAGCCTGCCCCGCCATTCAACAAGATCATGGCTGATCTGAAGTGGATCAGTTCCACTTACCCGCCTGATCCCTATAACCCCTAATTCCCTTACCGATCAGGAATCCACCTATCCGTGATTTAAACATATTCAACGAGGTAGCCTCCACCACTTCAGTGGGCAGAGAATTCCAGAGATTCACCACCCTCTGAGAGAAGAAGTTCCTCCTCAACTCTGTCCTAAACTGACCCCCCCTTTATTTTGAGGCTGTGCCCTCTAGTTCTAGCTTCCTTTCTAAGTGGAAAGAATCTCTCTACCTCTACCCTATCCAGCCCCTTCATTATCTTATAGGTCTCTGTAAGATCCCCCCTCAGCCTTCTAAATTCCAACGAGTACAAACCCAATCTGCTCAGTCTCTCCTCATAATCAACACCCCTCATCTCTGCTATTAACCTGGTGAACCTTCTCTGCACTCCCTCCAAGGCCAATATATCCTTCCGCAAATAAGGGGACCAATACTGCACACAGTATTCCAGCTGCGGCCTCACCGATGCCCTGTACAGATGCAGCAAGACATCTCTGCTTTTATATTCTATCCCCCTCGCGATATAGGCCAACATCCCATCTGCCTTCTTGATCACCTGTCGCACCTGCAGACTGGGCGGCACGGTAGCACAGTGGTTAGCACTGCTGCTTCACAGCTCCAGGGTCCTGAGTTCGATTCCCGGCTCGGGTCACTGTCTGTGTGGAGTCTGCACATTCTCCTCGTGTCTGCGTGGGTTTCCTCCGGGTGCTCCGGTTTCCCCCCACAGTCCAAAGATGTGCGGGTTAGGTTGATTGGCCAGGTTAAAAATTGCCCCTTAGAGTCCTGGGATGCGTTGGTTAGAGGGATTAGCGGGTAAAATATGTGGGGGTAGGGCCTGGGTGGGATTGTGGTCGGTGCAGACTCGATGGGCCGAATGGCCTCCTTCTGCACTGTAGGGTTTCTATGTTTTGTCAGGGGGATAGAATATAAAAGCAGAGATGTCTTGCTGCGTCTGCATAGGGGAAACCATGCAGACGCTGCGACAACGGATGAATGAACACCGCTCGACAATCACCAGGCAAGACTGTTCTCTTCCTGTTGGGGAGCACTTCAGCGGTCACGGGCATTCGGCCTCTGATATTCGGGTAAGCGTTCTCCAAGGCGGCCTTCGCGACACACGACAGCGCAGAGTCGCTGAGCAGAAACTGATAGCCAAGTTCCGCACACACAAGGACGGCCTCAACCGGGATATTGGGTTCATGTCACAATATTTGTAACTCCCACAGTTGCCTGGACCTGCAGAGTTTCACTGGCTGTCTTGTCTGGAGACAATACACATCTTCTTAGCCTGTCTTGATGCTCTCTCCACTCCCATTGTTTTGTTTCTTAAAGACTGGATTAGTTGTAAGTATTCGCATTCCAACCATTATTCATGTAAATTGAGTCTGTGTCTTTATAAGCTCTGTTTGTGAACAGAATTCCCACTCACCTGAAGAAGGGGCTTAGAGCCTCGAAAGCTTGTGTGGCTTTTGCTACCAAATAAACCTGTTGGACTTTAACCTGGTGTTGTTAAACTTCTTACTGTGTTTACCCCAGTCCAACGCCGGCATCTCCACATCATTGCTGCGTCTGTACAGGGCGTTGGTGAGGCCGCAGCTGGAATACTGTGTGCAGTACTGGTCCCCTTATTCAGGAACTGTTTGTTTTTTTTTAATTACTGAGATTAAGCCTTTAAAATACATTTAATCAGAATTCGACTGCACTTGTGTTTGGACTGACCTTCCAAGCGTTGAGGGGCATTTCCGAGCTGTTTGAACTCTCTCGTGGATTATATTGTGTGGTAAGTTTCGTGAACCGGACGAGTTTCCACAGTCTCCCTGTCAATAACTGGTCCTGTACCGCAGATATTTTATTGAATTTCAACTCCACTATCTGCCACCGTGGGGATTCGAACCAGTGCTCTCCGAGCGTTATCCTTTACCTCTGCATTGCTCGCCCAGCGGCGATGCCACGGCGCCACCATCCTGTGGCTTTGTGCATTTCCAGTTCATTTCCCTTAAACTTGCCCGGCTGTTATTTCTATACTGTGCTCCAACATTTGGCTCAGCCGAGAAACTCATCGAAGCAAGGAGCCCTGAGAGTGCTGTGGGAAGAACTGCCGAGGTTTGGAGCGCTGCTTTGAAAAGAACAAAGAACAAAGAACAGTACAGCACAGGAAACAGGCCCTTCGGCCCTCCAAGCCTGTGCCGCTCCTTGGTCCAACTAGACCAATCGTTTGTATCCCTCCATTCCCAGGCTGCTCATGTGACTATCCAGGTAAGTCTTAAACGACGTCATCGTGCCTGCCTCCACCACCCTACTTGGCAGCGCATTCCAGGCCCCCACCACCCTCTGTGTAAAAAAACGTCCCTCTGATGTCTGAGTTATACCTCGCCCCTCTCAGCTTGAGCCCGTGACCCCTCGTGATCGTCACCTCCGACCTGGGAAAAAGCTTCCCACTGTTCACCCTATCTATACCCTTCATAATCTTGTACACCTCTATTAGATCTCCCCTCATTCTCCGTCTTTCCAGGGAGAACAACCCCAGTCTACCCAATCTCTCCTCATAGCTAAGACCCTCCATACCAGGCAACATCCTGGTAAACCTTCTCTGCACTCTCTCCAATGCCTCCACGTCCTTCTGGTAGTGCGCAAACCAGAACTGGACGCAGTACTCCAAATGTGGCCTAACCAGCGTTCTATACAGCTGCATCATCAGACTCCAGCTTTTATACTCTATACCCCGTCCTATAAAGGCAAGCATACCATATGCCTTCTTCACCACCTTCTCCACCTGTGTGAGAAGGGAAATCGCTGTGTCCTGTTGTCTTTTTGTTCAATCGTTTTATTTTGGAGTTAAACTAACCTCGATCCGGTGCACATCCGGATCTGTTGCGTGTAACCCAGTCAACTCAGTTTGGAGAGGAGTTCTGGGGGATTGGATCAGTAAGAAGTCTCACAACACCAGGTTAAAGTCCAACAGGTTTATCTGGTAGCAAATACCATAAGCTTTCGGGAGCGTTGCTCCTTCGTCAGATGGAGTGGATATCTGCTCTCAAACAGGGCACAGAGACACAAAATCAAGTTACAGAATACTGATTAGAACGTGAATCCCTACAGCCAGCCAGATCTTAAAGATACAGACAATGTGGGTGGAGGGAGCATTAAACACAGGTTAAAGAGATGTGTATTGTCTCCAGACAGAACAGCTAGTGAGATTCTGCAAGCCCAGGAGGCAAGCTGTGGGGTTACTGATAATGTGACATAAATCCAACATCCCGGTTTAGACCGTCCTCGTGTGTGCGGAACTTGGCTATCAGTTTCTGCTCAGCGACTCTGCGCTGTCGTGTGTCGTGAAGGCCGCCTTGGAGAACGCTTACCTGAAGATCCAAGGCTGAATGCCCGTGACTGCTGAAGTGCTCCCCCACAGGAAGAGAACAGTCTTGCCTGGTGATTGTCGAGCGGTGTTCATTCATCCGTTGTCGTAGCGTCTGCATGGTTTCCCCAATGTACCATGCCTCGGGACATCCTTTCCTGCAGCCTATCAGGTAGACAACGTTGGCCGAGTTGCAAGGGTAGGGACCGTGTACCTGGCGGATGGTGTTCTCACGTGAGATGATGGCATCCGTGTCGATGATCCGGCACGTCTTGCAGAGGTTGCTGTGGCAGGGTTGTGTGGTGTCGTGGTCACTGTTCTCCTGAAGGCTGGGTAGTTTGCTGCGGACAATGGTCTGTTTGAGGTTGCGCGGTTGTTTGAAGGCAAGAAGTGGGGGTGTGGGGATGGCCTTGGCGAGATGTTCGTCTTCATCAATGACACGTTGAAGGCTCCGGCGGAGATGCCGTAGCTTCTCCGCTCCGGGGAAGTACTGGACGACGAAGGGTACTCTGTCCACCGTGCCCCGTGTTTGTCTTCTGAGGAGGTCGGTGCGGGTTTTCGCTGTGGCGCGTCGGAACTGTCGATCGATGAGTCGAGCGCCATATCCTGTTCTTATGGCCCAGGAGATTCTGATCAACGGGATGAGAATCCCAGTGACAGACTAGATGCCAAGCGAGTGTCAACGTGTGTCTGGCGGGTTACACAGTGTGAGCATCAGTGTCGGAAACACTTGGAGCAGGAGTTTGTGCATTTACCAGATCTTATTCACTCCCTGTATCTATTTTGTCGTTACTGTGTGTGCGTGTGTGCTTTGTTTTTCTGTTTAAGTTTATATCTTAAAGATTCTCTTTGATCTTGGAGTCCTGCTGCTTATTTCCAGCCTCTCGTCACTGCCACACATTCTACGCTTCCAATGAGTGGGGAGGCATTGGCCCAGTGGTATTATCTATCCCTCGACTATTAGTCCAGAAATTCAATTAATATTCTGGGGATCCAGGTTCGAATCCCGCCACTGCAGAATTTGATTTAATTTTGAATTGCGGAGAGCGAAGAGCATTGTCGGGCAATACAGCAGGATATAGATAGGCTGGAAAATTGGGCGGAGAGGTGGCAGATGGAATTTAATCCGGATAAATGCGAAGTGATGCATTTTGGAAGAAATAATGTAGGGAGGAGTTATACAATAAATGGCAGAGTCATCAGGAGTATAGAAACACAGAGGGACCTGGGTGTGCAAGTCCACAAATCCTTGAAGGTGGCAACACAGGTGGAGAAGGTGGTGAAGAAGGCATATGGTATGCTTGCCTTTATAGGATGGGGTATAGAGTATAAAAGCTGGAGTCTGATGATGCAGCTGTATAGAACGCTGGTTAGGCCACATTTGGAGTACTGCGTCCAGTTCTGGTCGCCGCACTACCAGAAGGACGTGGAGGCGTTGGAGAGAGTGCAGAGAAGGTTTACCAGGATGTTGCCTGGTATGGAGGGTCTTAGCTATGAGGAGAGATTGGGTGGACTGGGGTTGTTCTCCTTGGAAAGACGGAGAATGAGGGGAGATCTAATAGAGGTGTACAAGATTATGAAGGGTAGAGATAGGGTGAACAGTGGGAAGCTTTTTCCCAGGTCGGAGGTGACGATCACAAGGGGTCACGGGCTCAAGCTGAGAGGGGCGAAGTATAACTCAGACATTAGAGGGACGTTTTTTACACAGAGGGTGGTGGGGGCCTGGAATGCGCTGCCAAGTAGGGTGGTGGAGGCAGGCACGCTGACATCGTTTAAGACTTACCTGGATAGTCACATGAGCAGCCTGGGAATGGAGGGATACAAACGATTGGTCTAGTTGGACCAAGGAACGGCACAGGCTTGGAGGGCTGAAGGGCCTGTTTCCTGTGCTGTACTGTTCTTTGTTCTTTGTTCTTTGAGTGAGATCTCCCAAAGCCAGTTGTGGACAAGTATCCGGATTCTCCTGTACTCCCCCAGCCCCGGGGACAGGACAGCCGGTCCGGGAGAGTTGAGCTCCCCAGTCCTGGTCACCTTGCAACCACCTTTCTGTAATCGCGAAAACATCAAACTCCTATGTTGCTCCCAACTCATCCATTTTGTTCCAAATGTTTCGAGAATTCAGACAAAGCACATTTAGCTTCGATTTTGTTTTGCACTTGCTCAATACTCTGGACTTGCTCTGAGTGGGATATTTTGGTTTCCTGTCCCGTTCTGTCACACTGTGAGAGCCACGTTCCCCCCTCACTACCCTGTGGCACCGTTCCCTCAGATTCCCCCCATTATTTAAACCTCCTATTATTGGAACCCGACCCCCCTCCCATTTAGAGCTCTTGTCTGAGTCCTTGGTGTAACATAATAGTCATGATGTGGAGATGCCGGCGTTGGACTGGGGTGAACACAGTAAGAAGTCTCACAACACCAGGTTAAAGTCCAACAGGTTTATTTGGGAGCTAATACCATTAGCTTTCGGAGCGCTGCCCCTTCGTCAGATGGAGTGGAAATCTGCTCTCAAACAGGGCACAGAGACACAAAATCAAGTTACAGAATACTGATTAGAATGCAAATCCTACAGCCAGCCAGATCTTAAAGATACAGACAATGTGGATCGAGGGAATTGATAGCTGTTCTGTCTGGAGACAATACACATCTCCTTAACCTGTGTTTAATGCTCCCTCCACCCACATTGTCTGTACCTTTAAGACCTGGCTGGCTGTAGGGATTCACATTCTAATTAGTATTCTGTAACTTGATTTTGTGTCTCTGTGCACTGTTTGAGAGCACATTTCCATGCCATCTGACGAAGGAGCAGTGCTCCGAAAGCTTGTGGTATTTGCTACCAAATAAACCCGTTGGACTTTAACCTGGTGTTGTGAGACTTTTTACTGTAATATAATAGAACGTAGAACAGTACAGCACAGAACAGGCCCTTCGGCCCACGATGTTGTGCCGAGCTTTATCTGAAACCAAGATCAAGCTATCCCACTCCCTATCATCCTGGGGTGCTCCATGTGCCTATCCAATAACCGCTGAAATGTTCCTAAAGCGTCTGACTCCACTATCACCGCAGGCAGTCCATTCCACACCCCAACCACTCTCTGGGTAAAGAATATATAATATATAATCTTCATATGATCTGTCCCTACCGATCATAGAATACCTACAAGTGCAGAAGGTGGCCATTTGGCCCATCGAGCCTGCACCGACAACAATCCCACCCAGGCCTTATCCAGGTAACTCCACGTATTTACACTACTGATCTAACCAACACCCCTTAACACAAAGGGGCAATTTAGAATGGCCAATCCACCTTACACATCTTTGGACATTAAGGGACAATTTAACATGGCCAATCCCCCTAGCCTACTCATCTTTGGACATTAAGGGACAATTTAACATGGCCAATCCCCCTAGCCTACTCATCTTTGGACATTAAGGGACAACTTATCATGGCCAATCCCCCTAGCCTACTCATCTTTGGACATTAAGGGACAACTTATCATGGCCAATCCCCCTAGCCTACTCATCTTTGGACATTAAGGGACAATTTAACATGGCCAATCCCCCTAGCCTACTCATCTTTGGACATTAAGGGACAATTTAACATGGCCAATCCCCCTAGCCTACTCATCTTTGGACATTAAAGGACAATTTCGAATGGTCAATCCACCTAACCTGCATATCTTTGGACTGTGGCAGGAAACCGGAGCACCCGGAGGAAACCCACGCAGACACGGGGAGAATGTGCAGACTCCGCACAGACGGTGACCCAAGCCGGGAATCGAACCCGGGTCCCTGGAACTGTGAGGCAGCAGCGCTAACCCACTGTGCCACCGTGCCATCCCCTCCCTGTAGTTTCCTGTTCAATACTCAGACAGATCACTCACCTGCACTCCGACATTTAGCTTTGACTTCCCAATTTTAAAAGCTACTGAGCACTCTCCCCCCACGCTTTAGTTTAAAGCCCTCTCTGCTTCCCTGGTTAGACAGTCTGCAGCAACACTGCTCTCAGCATGTACCAGATGTTAGGCTGTCCCAACGGTACAGTGCCCACTTTCCCCGGTTCTGATGCCAGTGTCCCACGCACCGTTACCCACTTCACCCACACCGGACTTTCAGCCACGTCTAGGTCTCTCTCATTCCATGCACACACTTTGTCAATTTGCGCCGAGCACAGGGAATAATCTAGAGATAATAAAGTTGGATGTTTCTGATCTTAACCTGAGAGCCAACCTCCTCAATCCACCGGCAGAGACACTCTTTTCTCATTCTACCCACATCGTTGGTGCCAGCACGGACCAGAACCACTGGATCCTTTCCAAAACCCAACCAAACTTCCTGCTCAGCACAGAGCAGATGCCAGAGCGCGCCAATCGGGCATACAACAACAACCCCAACACTGGGAAACACCAACAAACTCAACAACAACCCCAACATTAAGAAACACCAATAAATTGATCAAAACCCACAACATTCAGAAAGACCAACAAATCCAACAACAACCCCAACGTTCAGAATCACCAACCCGTTCAACAACAACCCCAGCGAAACAGCAACAAGTTCAGGAACACACCTAACATTGAGAAACAGCAACAAATTCAACAACAACCTCAACATTGAAAAACACCAACAAATTCAACAACAACCTCAACATTGAAAAACACCAACAAATTCAACAACAACCTCAACATTGAAAAACACCAACAGATTCAACAACAACCTCAACATTGAAAAACACCAACAAATACAACAACAACCTCAACATTGAAATACACCAACAAATACAACAACAACCTCAACATTGAAAAACACCAACAAATTCAACAACAACCTCAACATTGAGAAACACCAACAAATTCAACAACAACCATGACATTGAGAATCACCAACAAATTCAACAACAACCTCAACATTGAAAAACACCAACAAATTCAACAACAACCTCAACATTGAAAAACACCAACAAATTCAACAACAACCTCAACATTGAAAAACACCAACAAATTCAACAACAACCTCAACATTGAAAAACACCAACAAATTCAACAACAACCTCAGCATTGAAAATCACCAACAAATTCAACACCAACCTCAACATTGAAAAACACCAACAAATTCAACAACAACCTCAACATTGAAAAACACCAACAAATTCAACAACAACCTCAACATTGAAAAACACCAACAAATTCAACAACAATCCCAACATTCAAAAACACCAACAAATTCAACAACAGCAACATTGAAAAACACCAACAAATTCAACAACAACCTCAACATTCAAAAACGCCAACAAATTCAACAACAACCTCAACATTGAAAAACACCAACAAATTCAACAACAATCTCAACATTGTGAAACACCAACAAATTCAACAACGACCTCAGCACTGAAAACACCAACAAATTCAACAACAACCTCACCATTGAAACAAACACTAACAAAGTCAACAACAACCTGAACTTTGAAAAACACCAAAAAATTCAACAACCTCAATATTAAGAAACAGCAACAAATTCAACAAGAACCTCAACATTGAAAACACCAACAAATGCAACAACAACCTCAAGAATGAACACACTAAAAATTCAACAAGAACCTCAACATTGAAAACACCAACAAATTCAACAACAACCCCAACATTGAAAAACACCAACAAATTCAACAACAACCTCAACATTGAAAAACACCAACAGATTCAACAACAACCTCAACATTGAAAAACACCAACAGATTCAACAACAACCTCAACATTGAAAAACACCAACAAATACAACAACAACCTCAACATTGAAAAACACCAACAAATTCAACAACAACCTCAAGATTGGTAAACAAGTTCAAAAACAACCTCAACATTGAAAAACACCAACAAATTCAACAACAACCTCAACATTGAAAAACACCAACAAATTCAACAACAACCTCAACATTGAAAAACACCAACAGATTCAACAACAACCTCAACATTGAAAAACACCAACAAATACAACAACAACCTCAACATTGAAAAACACCAACAAATTCAACAACAACCTCAACATTGAGAAACACCAACAAATTCAACAACAACCATGACATTGAGAATCACCAACAAATTCAACAACAACCTCAACATTGAAAAACACCAACAAATTCAACAACAACCTCAACATTGAAAAACACCAACAAATTCGATGACAACCTCAGCATTGAAAACACGAACAAACTCAAAAACAATCTCGACATTGAGAAACACCAAGGAATTAAACTGAAAACTCAACAGGCAGGCGGACGAAGGCAAACAGGTAAAGAATCAGGGAGGGAAAAACAGTGAGCGAGTTTGACAGAGAGAAACAGAGACTGAGAGATTGTGAGAGAATTCGAGAGAGCTGGAGAAAGAGAGAGGTGAAGAGAGAGGGACAGAGTTTGAAAGGGAAACAGATTTAGAGGGTGAGGCAAAGACAGAAAGATGGTTTGAGAGAGAGATAGCGAGGGAGAGAGAGAGAGTTTCAGAGGGAGGGAGGTAGTTTGAGAGAGGGCAGAGAGAGTTTCAGGGGCAGAGAGGTATAAAGAGGGACAGCGAGAGAGATTTTTATCTCAGGGGAAGTGTCATTGTGAAAACAGGAATGCAGAGGCAGAAATGTGGGAAGAAGGTCTCGACACTAACATCAAGTTAAAAAATTGAGCTGCATCTCAGAGAGAGAGAGACAGAGTGAGAGAGAGAGAAACAGGGAGAGAGAGACAGAAAGAGAGGCAGAGAGAGAAACAGGGAGAGAGAGACAGAAAGAGAGGCAGAGAGAGAGAGAAACAGGGAGAGAGAGAGACAGAAAGAGAGGCAGAGAGAGAGGCAGACAGAGAGAGAGAGAGACAGAGAGAGAGAGAGATTGAGACTGAGAGATTGGTGCCCAGGGAGTCAGTACAACCAGTCTCTCACACTGATCTCAGGGGAAGGGGCATTGCGAAAGGAACAAACCGTCACAAAGAGTTTGGAGGAAGTTTTGGTCAAATGTGCAAGATTGAGGAAAGACTGAAACTCATCAGAGAGCGAGAGAATTAGACAGGAGCAGAACAGAGAGAGAGAGAGAGAGAGAGAAACAGAGAGAGGAATCACTGGACAAAACCAGGGAGCCAGATGGTGACGATATCAAAATGAAAAACGTGAGAAAGAACAGGACAGCACCCAGTGGAGGTAGGTACCAGTCTATAATCGCGGGAAAGAGAGGGAGAGGGAGACACACTGAGTGAGTGAGAGAGAGGGGGAGAGATAGATAAACAGAGAGACAGACAGAGAGATAGAGAGAAAAAGGCTCTACCTGTCCAGGGAGTGTTTGATGGGGGAGAGTGGAGAGGGAGCTTTACTCTGTATCTAACCCCGTGCTGTACCTGTCCTGGGAGTGTTTGATGGGGGACAGTGTAGAGGGAGCTTTACTCTGTATCTAACCCCGTGCTGTACCTGTCCTGGGAGTGTTTGATGGGGTCAGTTTAGAGAGACCTTTACTCTGCATCTAACCCCGTGCTGTACCAGTCCTGGGAATGTTTGATGGGGACAGGGTAGAGGGAGCTTTACTCTGTATCTAACCCCGTGCTGTACCTGTCCTGGGAGTGTTTGATGGGGTCAGTTTAGAGGGAGCTTTACTCTGTGTCTAACCCCGTGCTGTACCTGTCCTGAGAGTGTTTGATGGGGGACAGTGTAGAGGGAGTTTTACTCTGTATCTAACCCCGTGCTGTACCTGTCCTGGGAGTGTTTGATGGGGAACAGTGTAGAGGGAGCTTTACTCTGTATCTAACCCCGTGCTGTACCTGTCCTGGGAGTGTTTGACGGGGGACAGTGTAGAGGGAGCTTTACTCTGTATCTAACCCCGTGCTGTACCTGTCCTGGGAGTGTTTGATGGGGGACAGTGTCGAGGGAGCTTTACTCTGTATCTAACCCCGTGCTGTACCTGTCCTGGGAGTGTTTGACGGGGGAGAGTGTAGAGGGAGCTTTACTCTGTATCTAACCCCGTGCTGTACCTGTCCTGGGAGTGTTTGATGGGGGACAGTGTAAAGGGAGCTTTACTCTGTATCTAACCCCGTGCTGTACCTGTCCTGGGAGTGTTTGATGGGGGACAGTGTCGAGGGAGCTTTACTCTGTATCTAACCCCGTGCTGTACCTGTCCTGGGAGTGTTTGACGGGGGAGAGTGTAGAGGGAGCTTTACTCTGTATCTAACCCCGTGCTGTACCTGTCCTGGGAGTGTTTGATGGGGGACAGTGTAAAGGGAGCTTTACTCTGTATCTAACCCCGTGCTGTACCTGTCCTGGGAGTGTTTGATGGGGACAGTGTAGAGGGAGCTTTACTCTGTATCTAACCCCGTGCTGTACCTGTCCTGGGAGTGTTTGATGGGGACAGTGTAGAGGGAGCTTTACTCTGTATCTAACCCCGTGCTGTACCTGTCCTGGGAGTGTTTGATGGGGACAGTGTAGAGGGAGCTTTACTCTGTATCTAACCCCGTGCTGTACCTGTCCTGGGAGTGTTTGATGGGGACAGTGTAGAGGGAGCTTTACTCTGTATCTAACCCCGTGCTGTACCTGTCCTGGGAGTGTTTGACGGGGGAGAGTGGAGAGGGAGATTACTCTGTATCTAACACTCACATATTGTTTGGTTCGTGTTGAATTGTTCTAGATGACTCTGAGTTAAACTACTCGGAGCTGAATTTCGCTGCAGCCTCTCAGAACTCTACGATCCGCACATCAGGTCAGTTACGGACATCCTGTGTCTGTCTTAAGGTCCAGATGTGTCTCACATCTGCTCCACTTTAGTCACATCTCAGTTGCGTTGTCCTTGATGCTGTCGGTCTGTTTTGATTCTTTCATTTTCCTGTTCAGTTTCACTTTAGTCAATATCACATCTGTTTCACCTCAGTTTTGTGTCTGTTACATCTCAATTACTGCTCGGTTTCCCCTCAGTTACACCTCGTCTCTGCTCGTTACACCTACGTTATGTGTCTGTTACACCTTACCAACACGCCTGTTACATCTTAATTACATGCCTGTTACACCTTGGTTACATGTTTGTTCCACCTTATTTCTGTGTGTGTTGCACCTACTTCACATGTGCATTCCACCTAGTTACGTGTCTATTACATCTTAGCTACATGTCTTTTACACCTTAGATGTGTGCCTGTTACACCTTAGTTACACGACTATGACGCCTTCGTGACACATCTGTTGCACATTAATTACATATCTGTTACAACTTAGTTACGTGTCTATTACACCTTAGTTATGCGTCTGTTACTCATTAGTTACATGTCTCTTACACCTTACATCCGTGTCTGTTACACCTCAGCTACACATCTGTTACACTTTAGTTACACATCTGTTACACTTTAGTTATGTATCTGTTACATCTCAGTTACACATCTGTTACATTTTAGTTACACATCTGTTGCACTTTAGTTGTGTATCTGTTACATCTCAGTTACACATCTGTTACATTTTAGTTACACATCTGTTACATTTTAGTTACACATCTGTTACACTTTAGTTGTGTATCTGTTACATCTCAGTTACACATCTGTTACATTTTAGTTACACATCTGTTACATTTTAGTTACACATCTGTTACACTTTAGTTGTGTATCTGTTACATCTCAGTTACACATCTGTTACATTTTAGTTACACATCTGTTACACTTTAGTTATGTATCTGTTACATCTCAGTTACACATCTGTTACCTTTTAGTTACACATCTGTTGCACTTTAGTTGTGTATCTGTTACATCTCAGTTACACATCTGTTACATTTTAGTTACACATCTGATGCACTTTAGTTATGTATCTGTTACATCTCAGTTACACATCTGTTACATTTTAGTTACACATCTGTTGCACTTTAGTTGTGTATCTGTTACATCTCAGTTACACATCTGTTACATTTTAGTTGTGTATTTGTTACATCTCAGTTACACATCTGTTACATTTTAGTTACACATCTGTTGCACTTTAGTTGTGTATCTGTTACATCTCAGTTACACATCTGTTACATTTTAGTTACACATCTGTTACATTTTAGTTACACATCTGTTACATTTTAGTTACACATCTGTTGCACTTTAGTTGTGTATCTGTTACATCTCAGTTACACATCTGTTACATTTTAGTTGTGTATTTGTTACATCTCAGTTACACATCTGTTACACTTTAGTTGTGTATTTGTTACATCTCAGTTACACATCTGTTACATTTTAGTTACACATCTGTTACACTTTAGTTGTGTATCTGTTACATCTCAGTTACACATCTGTTACATTTTAGTTACACATCTGTTACACTTTAGTTGTGTATCTGTTACATCTCAGTTACACATCTGTTACATTTTAGTTGTGTATTTGTTACATCTCAGTTACACATCTGTTACACTTTAGTTGTGTATTTGTTACATCTCAGTTACACATCTGTTACATTTTAGTTACACATCTGTTGCACTTTAGTTGTGTATCTGTTACATCTCAGTTACACATCTGTTACATTTTAGTTACACATCTGTTACATTTTAGTTACACATCTGTTACATTTTAGTTACACATCTGTTGCACTTTAGTTGTGTATCTGTTACATCTCAGTTACACATCTGTTACATTTTAGTTACACATCTGATGCACTTTAGTTATGTATCTGTTACATCTCAGTTACACATCTGTTACATTTTAGTTACACATCTGTTGCACTTTAGTTGTGTATCTGTTACATCTCAGTTACACATCTGTTACACTTTAGTTGTGTATTTGTTACATCTCAGTTACACATCTGTTACATTTTAGTTACACATCTGTTGCACTTTAGTTGTGTATCTGTTACATCTCAGTTACACATCTGTTACATTTTAGTTACACATCTGTTACATTTTAGTTACACATCTGTTACATTTTAGTTACACATCTGTTGCACTTTAGTTGTGTATCTGTTACATCTCAGTTACACATCTGTTACATTTTAGTTGTGTATTTGTTACATCTCAGTTACACATCTGTTACACTTTAGTTGTGTATTTGTTACATCTCAGTTACACATCTGTTACATTTTAGTTACACATCTGTTACACTTTAGTTGTGTATCTGTTACATCTCAGTTACACATCTGTTACATTTTAGTTACACATCTGTTACACTTTAGTTGTGTATCTGTTACATCTCAGTTACACATCTGTTACATTTTAGTTGTGTATTTGTTACATCTCAGTTACACATCTGTTACACTTTAGTTGTGTATTTGTTACATCTCAGTTACACATCTGTTACATTTTAGTTACACATCTGTTGCACTTTAGTTGTGTATCTGTTACATCTCAGTTACACATCTGTTACATTTTAGTTACACATCTGTTACATTTTAGTTACACATCTGTTACATTTTAGTTACACATCTGTTGCACTTTAGTTGTGTATCTGTTACATCTCAGTTACACATCTGTTACATTTTAGTTACACATCTGTTACACTTTAGTTGTGTATCTGTTACATCTCAGTTACACATCTGTTACATTTTAGTTACACATCTGTTGCACTTTAGTTGTGTATCTGTTACATCTCAGTTACACATCTGTTACATTTTAGTTACACATCTGTTACATTTTAGTTACACATCTGTTACATTTTAGTTACACATCTGTTACACTTTAGTTATGTATCTGTTACATCTCAGTTACACATCTGTTACATTTTAGTTACACATCTGTTACATTTTAGTTACACATCTGTTGCACTTTAGTTGTGTATCTGTTACATCTCAGTTACACATCTGTTACATTTTAGTTACACATCTGTTGCACTTTAGTTGTGTATCTGTTACATCTCAATTACACATCTGTTACATTTTAGTTACACATCTGTTACATTTTAGTTACACATCTGTTACATTTTAGTTACACATCTGTTACACTTTAGTTATGTATCTGTTACATCTCAGTTACACATCTGTTACATTTTAGTTACACATCTGTTACATTTTAGTTACACATCTGTTGCACTTTAGTTGTGTATCTGTTACATCTCAGTTACACATCTGTTACATTTTAGTTACACATCTGTTACATTTTAGTTACACATCTGTTGCACTTTAGTTGTGTATCTGTTACATCTCAGTTACACATCTGTTACATTTTAGTTACACATCTGTTACATTTTAGTTACACATCTGTTACACTTTAGTTATGTATCTGTTACATCTCAGTTACACATCTGTTACATTTTAGTTACACATCTGTTACATTTTAGTTACACATCTGTTACATTTTAGTTACACATCTGTTACACTTTAGTTATGTATCTGTTACATCTCAGTTACACATCTGTTACATTTTAGTTACACATCTGTTACACTTTAGTTGTGTATCTGTTACATCTCAGTTACACATCTGTTACATTTTAGTTATGATGTGGAGATGCCGGCGTTGGACTGGGGTAAACACAGTAAGAAGTTTAACAACACCAGGTTAAAGTCCAACAGGTTTATTTGGTAGCAAAAGCCACACAAGCTTTCGAGGCTCTGAGCCCCTTCTTCAGGTGAGTGAAGAAGGGGCTCAGTTACACATCTGTTACATTTTAGTTACACATCTGTTACATTTTAGTTACACATCTGTTACATTTTAGTTACACATCTGTTGCACTTTAGTTGTGTATCTGTTACATCTCAGTTACACATCTGTTACATTTTAGTTACACATCTGTTACACTTTAGTTGTGTATCTGTTACATCTCAGTTACACATCTGTTACATTTTAGTTACACATCTGTTACATTTTAGTTACACATCTGTTACACTTTAGTTATGTATCTGTTACATCTCAGTTACACATCTGTTACATTTTAGTTACACATCTGTTGCACTTTAGTTGTGTATCTGTTACATCTCAGTTACACATCTGTTACATTTTAGTTACACATCTGTTGCACTTTAGTTATGTATCTGTTACATCTCAGTTACACATCTGTTACATTTTAGTTACACATCTGTTGCACTTTAGTTGTGTATCTGTTACATCTCAGTTACACATCTGTTACATTTTAGTTGTGTATTTGTTACATCTCAGTTACACATCTGTTACACTTTAGTTGTGTATTTGTTACATCTCAGTTACACATCTGTTACACTTTAGTTGTGTATTTGTTACATCTCAGTTACACATCTGTTACATTTTAGTTACACATCTGTTGCACTTTAGTTGTGTATCTGTTACATCTCAGTTACACATCTGTTACATTTTAGTTACACATCTGTTACATTTTAGTTACACATCTGTTACATTTTAGTTACACATCTGTTGCACTTTAGTTGTGTATCTGTTACATCTCAGTTACACATCTGTTACATTTTAGTTGTGTATTTGTTACATCTCAGTTACACATCTGTTACACTTTAGTTGTGTATTTGTTACATCTCAGTTACACATCTGTTACACTTTAGTTGTGTATTTGTTACATCTCAGTTACACATCTGTTACATTTTAGTTACACATCTGTTGCACTTTAGTTGTGTATCTGTTACATCTCAGTTACACATCTGTTACATTTTAGTTACACATCTGTTACATTTTAGTTACACATCTGTTACATTTTAGTTACACATCTGTTGCACTTTAGTTGTGTATCTGTTACATCTCAGTTACACATCTGTTACATTTTAGTTACACATCTGTTACATTTTAGTTACACATCTGTTACATTTTAGTTACACATCTGTTGCACTTTAGTTGTGTATCTGTTACATCTCAGTTACACATCTGTTACATTTTAGTTACACATCTGTTACATTTTAGTTACACATCTGTTGCACTTTAGTTATGTATCTGTTACATCTCAGTTACACATCTGTTACATCTCAGTTACACATCTGTTACATCTCAGTTACACATCTGTTACATCTCAGTTACACATCTGTTACATCTCAGTTACACATCTGTTACATTTTAGTTACACATCTGTTACACTTTAGTTATGTATCTGTTACATCTCAGTTACACATCTGTTACATTTTAGTTACACATCTGTTACACTTTAGTGACACGGCTATTGCAACTTAGTTACATGTCTGTTGCACCTCAGTTACCTGTCTGTTACATCTTAGCTCCGCATCTGTTACACCTTAGTTACACTTCTGTTACACTTTAGTTGCATGCCTGTTACACTTCCATTACAAATCGAATTTCCTCTTTCCCACACAATTCAATGACACACCCCTTCCCCGTCAGTTACATCTCAGCAACGTGTCCGTCACATTGTAGTTACGTCCCAGTTAAGTGTGATTCCAGTACCTGTTAGATTTCAGCGGTGAGTCTACTTTTGCCTGAGTTTTGTCTGTGTTACACCTCGATGATAGCTACCTTACACCCCCAGCGCACATCCGATGTATATTAGCTTCGTGTCCACGGGAACTCAGCTGGGTGACCTTTGCATCAAAGCTACGTGCTGGTTACAGCTCAGTTTCCAAGTATGCTTGTTATATGTTAGACTGGATGTGGGGGAAAGTTAAAGCTTTACTAAGAGGCAGTTCCGTGCTAAGTGTGCGTTGCTGGGGAAGGAAGGGTTCGCGATGCATCGGGTTACGTTGCGGTTACGTCTCAGTGTGTGTGTGTGTGTGGGGCTGATTCTCAGGGGGGTGTGTGTGCGTCGAGGCTGTGTTGTTGTCCTCTGGGTCACCCTCCGTCACACGTACTTCCCAGAGACCCTTCGCGTCCCTCGCACCGTCTCACGCTCTCTCTCCCTCCGTCTCTCACAGCGAAACCGGAGACAACTTACGCTCAAATCGCAGTCAGATCGCAGAGCGCCCAACGGAACCCAGGGTCAGAGGTCACCCCGGGCAAAGGTCAGTCACACTTGGGGTCAGAGGTCACGGTGGTTCAGGGCAATCCAACAAGGAGCATTGGGGGTGGAGGGGGGAGGATTTTCTCAATTCACAAGATGGGCTAAATTCTCTCTGATACCCTCCCGATCTCTGTAACCTCCTCCAGCCCCCTACACCCCTCCCTATCTCTGTAACCTCCTCCAGCCCCCTACACCCCTCCCTATCTCTGTAACCTCCTCCAGCCCCCTACACCCCTCCCTATCTCTGTAACATCCTCCAGCCCCTACACCCCTCCCTATCTCTGTAACATCCTCCAGCCCCTACACCCCTCCTATCTCTGTAACTCCTCAAGCCCCTACACACCTCCCTATCTCTGTAACCTCCTCCAGCCCCTACACCCCCTCCCGATCTCTGTAACCTCCTCCAGCCCCTACACCCCTCCCTATCTCTGTAACCTCCTCCAGTCCCTGCACCCCTCCCTATCTCTGTAACCTCCTCCAGCCCCTACACCCCTCCCTATCTCTGTAACCTCCTCCAGCCCCTACACCCCCTCCCTATCTCTGTAACCTCCTCCCTCCCCTACACCCCTCCCTATCTCTGCGACCTCCTCCAGACCCCTACACCCCTCCCTATCTCTGTAACATCCTCCAGCCCCCTACACCCCCTCCCTGTCTCTGTAACCTCCTTCAGCCCCTACACCCCCTCCCTATCTCTGTAACCTCCTCCAGCCCCCTACACCCCCTCCCGATCTCTGTAACCTCCTCCAGCCCCCTACACCCCCTCCCTATCTCTGTAACCTCCTCCAGCCCCCTACACCGCTCCCTATCTCTGTAACCTCCTCCAGCCCCTACACACCTCCCTATCTCTGTAACCTCCTTCAGCCCCTACACCCCCTCCCTATCTCTGTCACCTCCTCCAGCCCCCTACACCCCCTCCCTATCTCTGTAACCTCCTCCAGCCCCCTACACCCCCTCCCTATCTCTGTAACCTCCTCCAGCCCCCTACACCCCCTCCCTATCTCTGTAACCTCCTCCAGCCCCCTACACCCCTCCCTATCTCTGTAACCTCCTCCAGCCCCCTACACCCCCTCCCTATCTCTGTAACCTCCTCCAGCCCCTACACCGCTCCCTATCTCTGTAACCTCCTCCAGCCCCCTACACCCCCTCCCTATCTCTGTAACCCCCTCCAGCCCCCTACACCCCCTCCCTATCTCTGTAACCTCCTCCAGCCCCTACACCCCTCCCTATCTCTGTAACCTCCTCCAGCCCCTACATCCCTCCCTATCTCTGCGACCTCCTCCAGCCCCCTACACCCCCTCCCTACCTCTGTAACCTCCTCCAGCCCCCTACACCCCTCCCTATCTCTGTAACCTCCTCCAGCACCTACACCCCTCCCTATCTCTGTAACATCCTCCAGCCCCTACACCCCTCCCTATCTCTGTAACATCCTCCAGCCCCGACACCCCTCCTATCTCTGTAACTCCTCAAGCCCCTACACCCCCTCCCTATCTCTGTAACCTCCTCCAGCCCCTACACCCCTCCCTATCTCTGTAACCTCCTCCAGTCCCTGCACCCCTCCCTATCTCTGTAACCTCCTCCAGCCCCTACACCCCTCCCTATCTCTGTAATCTCCTCCAGCCCCTACACCCCTCCCGATCTCTGTAACCTCCTCCAGCCCCCACATCCCTCCCTATCTCTGTGACCTCCTCCAGACCCCTACACCCCTCCCTATCTCTGTAACATCCTCCAGCCCCCTACACCCCTCCCTATCTCTGTAACCTCCTCCAGCCCCCTACACCCCTCCCTATCTCTGTAACATCCTCCAGCCCCCTACACCTCCTCCCTATCTCTGTAACCTCCTCCAGCCCCCTACACCCCTCCCTATCTCTGTAACCTCCTTCAGCCCCTACACCCCCTCCCTATCTCTGTAACCTCCTCCAGCCCCCTACACCCCTTCCCTATCTCTGTAACCTCCTCCAGCCCCGACATCCCTCCCTATCCCTGGAACCACCTCCAGCCCCTACACCCCTCCCTATCTCTGTAACCTCCTCCAGCCCCTACACCCCTCCCTATCTCTGTAACCTCCTCCAGCCCCTACACCCCTCCCTATCTCTGTAACCTCCTCCAGCCCCTACACCCCTCCCTATCTCTGTAACCTCCTCCAGCCCCTACACCCCTCCCTATCTCTGTAACCTCCTCCAGTCCCCTACACCCCTCCCTGTCTCTGTAACCTCCTCGAGCCCCTAAACACCTCCCTATCTGTAGCCTCCTCCAGTTCTAACACCCCCCGCTATATCTGTAACCTCCTGCAGCAGCCAAACCCCTTCCTGGCTCTCTAACATCCTCCAACCCCTACACATTATCCCGATCTCTGTAACAGCCTCCAGCCGCTGCACTCCTCCCTATCTATGTTGCCTCCTCCAGCCCATTCACGCGTACCTACCTCTGTAAAGACCTCCACCCCTTCGCCCCTTCCTATATCTATAACTTCCTCCAGAACACTAACCCTCCCTCTTTCTGCAAACCCGCCAGCACCCCACCATATTCCTTATCTCTGTCATCTCCTCCAGCCTGTACATCCCTCCGATTTCCGTACCCTCCCCAAGCCCATACACCCCTCCCCATCTCTGTAACCTCCTCCAGCCCCCTACACCCCTCCCCATCTCTGTAACCTCCTCCAGCCCCCTACACCCCTCCCTATCCCTGTAAGCTCCTCCAGCCCCCTACACCCCTCCCTATCTCCGTAACCCCCTCCAGCCCCCTACACCCCTCCCTATCTCTGTATCCTCCTCCTGCCCCCCACACCACTTCCTATCTCTGTAATCTCCTTCAGTTTTGTACACCCCTCCCTACCTCTGTACAATGCTCCAGCTCTTACTCACCTCCCTATCTCTGAAACTACCTCCAGCCCCTACACCCTCCCTATCGCTGTAACCTCCTCCATCTCCACAACACTCCCTATCTCTGTAACATCCTCCAGCCCCCTACACCCCTCCCTATCTCTGTAACCTCCTCCAGTCCCCTACACCCCTCCCCATCTCTGTAACCTCCTCCAGTCCCCTACACCCCTCCCTATCTCTGTAACCTCCTCCAGCCCCTACACCCCTCCCTATCTCTGTAACCTCCTCCAGCCCCCTACACCCCTCCCTATCTCTGTAACCTCCTCCAGCCCCTACACCCCTCCCTATCGCTGTAACATCCTCCAGCCCCTACACCCCTCCCTATCTCTGTAACATCCTCCAGCCCCTACACCCCTCCTATCTCTGTAACTCCTCAAGACCCTACACCCCCTCCCTATCTCTGTAACCTCCTCCAGCCCCTACACCCCTCCCTATCTCTGTAACCTCCTCCAGTCCCTGCACCCCTCCCTATCTCTGTAACCTCCTCCAGCCCCTACACCCCTCCCTATCTCTGTAACCTCCTCCAGCCCCTACACCCCTCCCTATCTCTGTAACCTCCTCCAGCCCCTACACCCCTCCCTATCTCTGCGACCTCCTCCAGACCCCTACACCCCTCCCTATCTCTGTAACATCCTCCAGCCCCCTACACCCCTCCCTATCTCTGTAACCTCCTCCAGCCCCGACACCCTCTCCCTATCTCTGTAACCTCCTCCAGCCCCCTACACCCCTCCCTATCTCAGTAATCTCCTCCAGCCCCTACACCCCTCCTATCTCTGTAACCTCCTCCAGCCCCCTACACCCCTCCCTATCTCTGTAACCTCCTCCAGCCCCTACACCCCTCCCTATCTCTGTAACCTCCTCCAGCCCCCTACACCCCCTCCCTATCTCTGTAACCTCCTCCAGCCCCCTACACCCCTCCCTATCTCTGTAACCTCCTCCAGCCCCTACACCCCTCCCTATCTCTGTAACCTCCTCCAGCCCCCTACACCCCCTCCCTATCTCTGTAACATCCTCCAGCCCCCTACACCCCTCCCTATCTCTGTAACCTCCTTCAGCCCCCTACACCGCTCCCTATCTCTGTAACCTCCTCCAGCCCCTACACCCCTCCCTATCTCTGTAACCGCTTCCAGCCCCTACACCCCCTCCCTATCTCTGTAACCCCCTCCAGCCCCTACACCCCCTCCCTATCTCTGTAACCTCCTCCAGCCCCTACACCCTCTCCCTATCTCTGTAACCCCCTCCAGCCCCTACACCCCCTCCCTATCTCTGTAACCTCCTCCAGCCCCTACACCCCCTCCCTATCTCTGTAACCCCCTCCAGCCCCTACACCCCCTCCCTATCTCTGTAACCTCCTCCAGCCCCCTACACCCCTCCCTATCTCTGTAACCTCCTCCAGCCCCCTACACCTCTCCCTATCTCTGTAACCTCCTCCACCCCCTACACCCCTCCCTATCTCTGTAACCTCCTCCAGCCCCTACACCCCTCCCTATCTCTGTAACCTCCTCCAGCCCCTACACCCCTCCCTATCTCTGTAACCTCCTCCAGCCCCCTACACCCCTCCCTATCTCTGTAACCTCCTCCAGCCCCTACACCCCTCCCTATCTCTGTAACCTCCTCCAGCCCCACACCCCTCCCTATCTCTGTAACCTCCTCCAGCCCCCTACACCCCTCCCTATCTCTGTAACCTCCTCCAGCCCCTACACCCCCTCCCTATCTCTGTAACCTCCTCCAGCCCCTACACCCCTCCCTATCTCTGTAACCTCCTCCAGCCCCTACACCCCTCCCTATCTCTGTAACCTCCTCCAGCCCCCGACACCCCTCCCTATCTCTGTAATCTCCTCCAGCCCCTACACCCCTCCCTATCTCTGTAACCTCCTCCAGTCCCCTACACCCCTCCCTGTCTCTGTAACCTCCTCGAGCCCCTAAACACCTCCCTATCTGTAGCCTCCTCCAGTTCTAACACCCCCCGCTATATCTGTAACCTCCTGCAGCAGCCAAACCCCTTCCTGGCTCTCTAACATCCTCCAACCCCTACACATTATCCCGATCTCTGTAACAGCCTCCAGCCGCTGCACTCCTCCCTATCTATGTTGCCTCCTCCAGCCCATTCACGCGTACCTACCTCTGTAAAGACCTCCACCCCTTCGCCCCTTCCTATATCTATAACTTCCTCCAGAACACTAACCCTCCCTCTTTCTGCAAACCCGCCAGCACCCCACCATATTCCTTATCTCTGTCATCTCCTCCAGCCTGTACATCCCTCCGATTTCCGTACCCTCCCCAAGCCCATACACCCCTCCCCATCTCTATAACCTCCTCCAGCCCCCTACACCCCTCCCTATCCCTGTAACCTCCTCCAGCCCCCTACACCCCTCCCTATCCCTGTAAGCTCCTCCAGCCCCCTTCAAGCCCTCCCTATCTCTGTATCCTCCTCCTGCCCCCCACACCACTTCCTATCTCTGTAATCTCCTTCAGTTTTCTACACCCCTCCCTACCTCTGTACAATGCTCCAGCTCTTACTCACCTCCCTATCTCTGAAACTACCTCCAGCCCCTACACCCTCCCTATCGCTGTAACCTCCTCCATCTCCACAACACTCCCTATCTCTGTAACATCCTCCAGCCCCCTACACCCCTCCCTATCTCTGTAACCTCCTCCAGCCCCCTACACCCCTCCCTATCTCTGTAACCTCCTCCAGTCCCCTACACCCCTCCCTATCTCTGTAACCTCCTCCAGCCCCTACACCCCTCCCTATCTCTGTAACCTCCTCCAGTCCCCTACACCCCTCCTTATCTCTGTAACCTCCTCCAGCCCCTACACCCCTCCCTATCTCTGTAACCTCCTCCAGCTCCCTACATCCCCTCCCTATCTCTGTAACCTCCTCCAGCCCCCTACACCCCCTCCCTATCTCTGTAACCTCCTCCAGCCCCCTACACCCCCTCCCTATCTCTGTAACCTCCTCCAGCTCCCCACACGCTTTCCTATCTCTGTATCCTCCTCCAGCTCCCCACACACTTTCCAATCTCTGTAGCATCCTCCAGCCCCATACAGCTCTCCCTACTTCTGTAAAATCCTCCAGCCCCCTACACCCCCTCCCTACCTCTGTATCTTCCTCCAACCCCCTACACCCCCTCCCTATCTCTGTAACCTCCTCCAGCCCCCTACACCTCTCCCTATCTCTGTAACCTCCTCCAACCCCTACACCCCTCCCTATCTCTGTAACCTCCTCCAGCCCCCTACACCTCTCCCTATCTCTGTAACCTCCTCCAACCCCTACACCCTCCCTATCTCTGTAATCTCCTCCAACCCTTCAACTCCTCCCTATCTCTGTAACCTCCTCCAGCCCCTACACCCCTTCCTATCTCTGTAATCTCCTCCAGCCCTTCAACTCCTCCCTATCTCTGTAACCTCCTCCAGCCCCTACACCCCTCCCTATCTCTGTAATCTCCTCCAACCCTTCAACTCCTCCCTATCTCTGTAACCTCCTCCATCCCCTACACCCCTCCCTATCTCTGTAACCTCCTCCATCCCCTACACCCCTCCCTATCTCTGTAACCTCCTCCAGCCCCTACACCCCTCCCTATCTCTGTAACCTCCTCCAGCCCCTACACCCCTCCCTATCTCTGTAACCGCCACCAGCCTCGTCAACCCTCCCTAGAGTTGTGATCTCTCTCTCTCTCTCTATGTTCTATCTCTCTGTATTTTTCTCTCTGCCACGCTCTGCCTCTATCCCTCCTTCACGACCTCTCTCCCTGTCTCTCTCTTGCTCTCTGTCTCTGTCTGTCTGTCTATCTCTCTCTCTCTCTGTCCTTCTCTCTGCCTATCTGTCTGTACCTCTCTCTCTATCTGTCTCTGTGTGTGTCTATCTCTCTCTCTCTGTCCTTCTCTCTGCCTATCTGTCTGTACCTCTCTCTCTATCTGTCTCTGTGTGTGTATGTGTGTGTCTGTCTCTCTCTCTCTGTCATTCTCTCTGTCTGTCTGTCTGTACCTCTCTCTCTATCTGTCTCTGTGTGTGTATGTGTGTGTCTGTCTCTCTCTCTCTGTCCTTCTCTCTGTCTGTCTGTCTGTACCTCTCTCTCTGTCTCTGTGTGTGTCTGTCTCTCTCTCTCTGTCCTTCTCTCTGTCTGTCTGTCTGTACCTCTCTCTCTATCTGTCTCTGTGTGTGTCTGTCTCTCTCTCTCTGTCCTTCTCTCTGTCTGTCTGTCTGTACCTCTCTCTCTATCTGTCTCTGTGTGTGTCTGTCTCTCTCTCTCTGTCCTTCTCTCTGTCTGTCTGTACCTCTCTCTCTCTATCTGTCTCTGTGTGTGTCTGTCTCTCTCTCTCTGTCCTTCTCTCTGTCTGTCTGTCTGTACCTCTCTCTCTCTATCTGTCTCTGTGTGTGTCTGTCTCTCTCTCTCTGTCCTTCTCTCTGTCTGTCTGTCTGTATCTCTCTCTCAATCTGTCTCTGTGTGTGTGTGTGTGTCTGTCTCTCTCTCTCTGTCCTTCTCTCTGTCTGTCTGTCTGTATCTCTCTCTCTATCTGTCTCTGTGTGTGTCTGTCTGTCTCTCTCTGTCCTTCTCTCTGTCTGTCTGTCTGTATCTCTCTCTCTATCTGTCTCTGTGTGTGTATGTGTGTGTCTGTCTCTCTCTCTCTGTCCTTCTCTCTGTCTGTCTGTCTGTACCTCTCTCTCTATCTGTCTCTGTGTGTGTCTGTCTCTCTCTCTCTGTCCTTCTCTCTGTCTGTCTGTCTGTACCTCTCTCTCTCTATCTGTCTCTGTGTGTGTCTGTCTCTCTCTCTCTGTCCTTCTCTCTGTCTGTCTGTCTGTACCTCTCTCTCTATCTGTCTCTGTGTGTGTCTGTCTCTCTCTCTCTGTCCTTCTCTCTGTCTGTCTGTCTGTACCTCTCTCTCTCTATCTGTCTCTGTGTGTGTCTGTCTCTCTCTCTCTCTGTCCTTCTCTCTGTCTGTCTGTCTGTACCTCTCTCTCTCTATCTGTCTCTGTGTGTGTCTGTCTCTCTCTCTCTGTCCTTCTCTCTGTCTGTCTGTCTGTATCTCTCTCTCAATCTGTCTCTGTGTGTGTGTGTGTGTCTGTCTCTCTCTCTCTGTCCTTCTCTCTGTCTGTCTGTCTGTATCTCTCTCTCTATCTGTCTCTGTGTGTGTCTGTCTCTCTCTCTCTGTCCTTCTCTCTGTCTGTCTGTCTGTATCTCTCTCTCTATCTGTCTCTGTGTGTGTATGTGTGTGTCTGTCTCTCTCTCTCTGTCCTTCTCTCTGTCTGTCTGTCTGTACCTCTCTCTCTATCTGTCTCTGTGTGTGTCTGTCTCTCTCTCTCTGTCCTTCTCTCTGTCTGTCTGTCTGTACCTCTCTCTCTCTATCTGTCTCTGTGTGTGTCTGTCTCTCTCTCTCTGTCCTTCTCTCTGTCTGTCTGTCTGTACCTCTCTCTCTATCTGTCTCTGTGTGTGTATGTGTGTGTCTGTCTCTCTCTCTCTCTGTCTGTCTGTCTGTATCTCTCTCTCTATCTGTCTCTGTGTGTGTCTGTCTCTCTCTCTCTGTCCTTCTCTCTGTCTGTCTGTCTGTACCTCTCTCTCTATCTGTCTCTGTGTGTGTGTGTCTCTCTCTCTCTGCTCCTCACTCCAACACTTGTGATTGAGTTTTTAGTACCCTGTCTCTGATATCTCCCTGTGTGACACAGTGGTAAATTCTCATTGTAATCCTCCAGTACAGGGTTTGGGGATGAGTAAAGAGTGAGTTAATCGGGTGAGGTGTGTGTTGTTTATCTCTGTGAGGGGTGGAGAGATGTCACCATCGCCTGTCCCGTAAAGTTACACAAGATTCCCGACATTCTCAACTTCTCTGTTCCAGATCAAAGCCAACAGGAAACAGCTGGAGGAACGAACTCAAAAAAATCCAGATGTCTCGGATTGGTCGCAATACTTATCATAATCTCGCTTTTCGCAATAATCATAGGACTCACTGTATATGGTACATCGATAAATAACATCCTGTAACACTCTGATATATCCCACACACCTCACTGTAACACTCTGATATATCCCACACCCCTCACTGTAACACTCTGATATATCCCACACCCCTCACTGTAACACTCTGATATACCCCACACCCCTCACTGTAACACTCTGATATATCCCACACCCCTCACTGTAACACTCTGATACACCCCACACCCCTCACTGTAACACTCTGATATATCCCACACACCTCACTGTAACACTCTGATATACCCCACACCCCTCACTGTAACACTCTGATATATCCCACTCCCCTCACTGTAACACTCTGATATATCCCACTCCCCTCACTGTAATACTCTGATATATCCCACACCCCTCACTGTGACACTCTGATATATCCCACACCCCTCACTGTAACACTCTGATATATCCCACACCCCTCACTGTAACACTCTGATATATCCCACACCCCTCACTGTAACACTCTGATAAATCCCACACCCCTCACTGTAACACTCTGATATATCCCACACCCCTCACTGTAACACTCTGATATATCCCACACCCCTCACTGTAACACTCTGATATATCCCACACCCCTCACTGTAATACTCTGATATATCCCACACCCCTCACTGTAACACACTGATATATCCCACACCCCTCACTGTAACACTGATATACCCCACACCCCTCACTGTAACACTCTGATATATCCCACACCCCTCACTGTAACACTCTGATATATCCCACACCCCTCACTGTAACACTCTGATATATCCCACACCCCTCACTGTAACACTCTGATATATCCCACACACCGCACGGTAACACTCTGATATATCCCACATCCCTCACTTTAACTCTCTGATATATCCCACACCCCTCACTGTAACACTCTGATATATCCCACACCCCTCACTGTAACACTCTGATAGACCCCACACCCCTCACTGTAACATTTCGATATATCCCACACCCCTCACTATAACACTCTGATATATCCCACACCCCTCACTGTAACACTCTGATATATCCCACACCCCTCACTGTAACACTCTGATATATCCCACACACCGCACGGTAACACTCTGATATATCCCACACCCCTCACTTTAACTCTCTGATATATCCCACACCCCTCACTGTAACACTCTGATATATCCCACACCCCTCACTGTAACATTTCGATATATCCCACACCCCTCACTGTAACACTCTGATATATCCCACACCCCTCACTGTAACACTCTGATATATCCCACACCCCTCACTGTAACACTCTGATATATCCCACACCCCTCACAGTAACACTCTGATATACCCCACACCCCTCGCTGTAACTCTCTGATATATCCCACACCCCTCACTGTAACACTCTGATATATCCCACACCCCTCACTGTAACACGCTGATATATCCCACACCCCTCACTGTAACACTCTGATATATCCCACACCCCTCACTGCAACACTCTGATATATCCCACACCCCTCACTGTAACACTCTGATATACCCCACACCCCTCACTGTAACACTCTGATATATCCCACACCCCTCACTGTAACACTCTGATATATCCCACACCCCTCACTGTAACACTCTGATATATCCCACACCCCTCACTGTAACACTCTGATATATCCCACACCCCTCACTGTAACACTCTGATATACCCCACACCCCTCACTGTAACACTCTGATATACCCCACACCCCTCACTGTAACACTCTGATATACCCCACACCCCTCACTGTAACACTCTGATATATCCCACACCCCTCACTGTAACACTCTGATATATCCCACACCCCTCACTGTAACACTCTGATATACCCCACACCCCTCACTGTAACACTCTGATATATCCCACACCCCTCACTGTAACACTCTGATATATCCCACACCCCTCACTGTAACACTCTGATATATCCCACACCCCTCACTGTAACACTCTGATATATCCCACACCCCTCACTGTAACACTCTGATATATCCCACACCCCTCACTGTAACACTCTGATATATCCCATACCCCTCACTGTAACACTCTGATATATCCCACACCCCTCACTGTAACACTCTGATATATCCCACACCCCTCACTGTAACATTTCGATATATCCCACACCCCTCACTGTAACACTCTGATATATCCCACACCCCTCACTGTAACATTTCGATATATCCCACACCCCTCACTGTAACACTCTGATATATCCCACACCCCTCACTGTAACACTCTGATATATCCCACACCCCTCACTGTAACACTCTGATATACCCCACACCCCTCACTGTAACACTCTGATATACTCCACACCCCTCACTGTAACACTCTGATATATCCCACACCCCTCACTGTAACACTCTGATATACCCCACACCCCTCACTGTAACACTCTGATAGATCCCACACCCCTCACTGTGACACTCTGTGACTCTCTTGTTTTACCTCTGACTCTCTTTCTGAACCCTAGTGGTGAAGAAGGATCTCCACCGTTGCAACGAGGAACTTGCTCAGCATCAGAGGACGATCCACTTGCTCTGCCCCGCCGTCCGAAACTGCTCCGGTCTGTTCATTCTTATTGGAATTCGAATTTTAGAAAAAGGCAGCATCAAGCGAATCTGAATGACCTGCTCCCGGTCCTGTATAGCAGATAGAAGAGGGAGGGTCTGATTGGGCCTCCCCCTCTCCTGGTGTAATACAGTCCAAGTGCTGAATGGCCTCCACCCGTTCCTGTGTGACAAGCTCAAAGGAGGCAGGCTGAATATCCTCCTCCTGTTCCTGTGTAACAGGCTCGCGAGAGAGAGAGGGTTGAAAGGGTCTCTTTGTGTCCCTGTGTAACCATAGAACCATAGAAAATTACAGCTCAGAAACAGGCCTTTTGGCCCTTCTTGTCTGTGCCGAACCATTTTTTGCCGAGTCCCACTGACCTGCACTTGGACCATATCCCTCCACACCCCTCTCATCCATCAACCCGTCCAAGTTTTTCTTAAATGTTAAAAGTGACCCCGCATTTACCACTTTATCCGGCAGCTCATTCCACACTCCCACCACTCTCTGCGTGAAGAAGCCCCCCCCTAATATTCCCTTTAAACTTTTCTCCTTTCACCCTTAACCCATGCCCTCTGGGTTTTTTTCTCCCCGAGCCTCAGCGGAAAAAGCCTGCTTGCATTCACTCTATCTATACCCATCAAAATCTTATACACCTCCATCAAATCTCCCCTCAATCTTCTACGCTCCAGGGAATAAAGTCCCAACCTATTCAATCTCTCTCTGTAACTCAGCTTCTCAAGTCCCGGCAACATCCTTGTGAACCTTCTCTGCACTCTTTCAATCTTATTTACATCCTTCCTGTAACTAGGTGACCAAAACTGTACACAATACTCCAAATTCGGCCTCACCAATGCCTTATATAACCTCGATGTGGAGATGCCGGCGTTGGACTGGGGTAAGCACAGTAAGAAGTCTCACAACACCAGGTTAAAGTCCAACAGGTTTATTTGGTAGCAATGGTATTTATTTGGTATTTATTATGGTATTTGCTACCAAATAAACCTGTTGGACTTTAACCTGGTGTTGTCAGACTTCTTACTGTGTTATATAACCTTACCATAACACTCCAACTTTTATACTCGATACTCCGATTTATAAAGGCCAATGTACCAAAGGCACTCTTTACGACCCTATCCACCTGTGACGTCACTTTTAGGGAATTCTGTACCTGTATTCCCAGATCCCTCTGTTCAACTGCACTCTTCGGAGTCCTACCATTTACCCTGTACGTTCTACTTTGATTTGTCCTTCCAAAGTGCAATATCTCACACTTGTCTGCGTTAAATTCCATTTGCCATTTTTCAGCCCATTTTTCTAGTTGGTCCAAATCCCTCTGCAAGCTTTGAAAACCTTCCTCACTGTCCACAACACGAAGACGGCGAAAACGCACCTACGGTGAGGAATGGGATTCGAACCAGTGCGTGAAAAGCACAATGGATTATCAGTCCATCCCCCTAACCACTCAGCCATCTCCTCAGTAACAGACTGGAGTGAGAGGAGCTGAGTGGGCCTCCGCTTCCTGCGCATGAGGCTCGGGAGAAGCTGAGTGAGCCTCCACCCCTGATCCTGTGCAACAGGCTCGAGATATGAACTGAACAAGTGACCTCCCGTCCCCTGTGTAGCAGATCTGAAAGGGGTTGAATGGTCTCCAATGTAGTTGTGCAGCAGGCTCGAGAGGGGTTGAATGGCCTTCTTGTTTGGTCATGTGTAATGACCGGACTATGTTCAGGGTTGTGTCTTTTAACAGAGTAATGAGAACCTGGTTTGCACGCATGTATTCAAACTAACACACAACAGGTTTTATTGAGGAGCTGCTCTCTGCCCTGCATCAAATACCAAACGGAGAGGAAAACAACAGGCGAAACACCCACCCAAATGGTATCATCATCAAATCATATAAGATCAGCTCCAAATCAATCTACACCATTTTTTAAAAAATGTATAACATAGTATAACAGGCTTGAAAGGGGCTGAATGGTCTCCTCCAGTCCCTGATGTTCCAATGTATTCCTCTGGTTGAATTCTTTATTGTTCCTTAGAGTCACTCTGTCCGTTTGGCTGGAAAAATCACAATCAAAGCTGCTACATATTCTCGACAGAGAAAATAAACTGGGACGCGGCAAAACGAAATTGTGAATCCAACAACTCACATCTCATCATCATCAATACACAACAGGAAGAGGTGAGAAAGACGGAAACATCGTCAGAATGTGTCAGAGAGAAAATATCCCCCTATGCAGTCCCCATCAAACACTCCCAGGACAGGTACAGCACGGGGTTAGATACAGAGTAAAGCTCCCTCTACACTGTCCCCATCAAACACTCCCAGGACAGGTACAGCACGGGGTTAGATACAGAGTAAAGCTCCCTCTACACTGTCCCCATCAAACACTCCCAGGACAGGTACAGCACGGGGTTAGATACAGAGTAAAGCTCCCTCTACACTGTCCCCATCAAACACTCCCAGGACAGGTACAGCACGGGGTTAGATACAGAGTAAAGCTCCCTCAACACTGTCCCCATCAAACACTCCCAGGACAGGTACAGCACGGGGTTAGATACAGAGTAAAGCTCCCTCTACACTGTCCCCATCAAACACTCCCAGCACAGGTACAGCACGGGGTTAGATACAGAGTAAAGCTCCCTCTACACTGTCCCCATCAAACACTCCCAGGACAGGTACAGCACGGGGTTAGATACAGAGTAAAGCTCCCTCAACACTGTCCCCATCAAACACTCCCAGGACAGGTACAGCACGGGGTTAGATACAGAGTAAAGCTCACTTTACACTGTCCCCATCCAACACCCCCAGGAAAGGTACAGCATGGAATTCGGTACAGAGTAAAGCTATACTGTCCCCATCAAACACTCCCAGGACAGGTACAGCACGGGGTTAGATACAGAGTAAAGCTCCCTCTACACTGCCCCCCATCAAACACTCCCAGGACAGGTACAGCACGGGGTGAGATACAGAGTAAAGCTCCCTCTACACTGTTCCCCATCAAACACACCCAGGACAGGTACAGCACGGGGTGAGATACAGAGTAAAGCTCCCTCTACACTGTCCCCCATCAAACACTCCAAGCACAGGAACAGCACGGGGTTAGATACAGAGTAAAGCTCCCTCTACACTGTCCCCATCAAACACTCCCAGCACAGGTACAGCACGGGGTTAGATACAGAGTAAAGCTCCCTCTACACTGCCCCCCATCAAACACTCCCAGGACAGGTACAGCACGGGGTTAGACACAGAGTAAAGCTCCCTCTACACTGTCCCCATCAAACACTCCCAGGACAGGTATAGCATGGTGGTAGATACAGAGTAAAGCTCCCTCGACACTGTCCCCCATCAAACACTCCCAGGACAGGTACAGCACGGGGTTAGATACAGAGTAAAGCTCCCTCTACACTGTCCCCATCAAACACACCCAGGACAGGTACAGCACGGGGTTAGATACAGAGTAAAGCTCCCTCTACACTGTCCCCCATCAAACACTCCCAGGACAGGTACAGCACGGGGTTAGATACAGAGTAAAGCTCCCTCGACACTGTCCCCATCAAACACTCACAGGACAGGTACAGCACGGGGTTAGATACAGAGTAAAGCTCCCTCTGCACTGCCCCCCATCAAACACTCCCAGGACAGGTACAGCACGGGGTTAGATACAGAGTGAAGCTCCCTCTACACTGTCCCCATCAAACACTCCCAGGACAGGTACAGCACGGGGTTAGATACAGAGTAAGCATCGAGGTAGTGAACTGTGGGTGTGAATTGAGGCAGTGATACTATTTAATCGTTCTGCAGAGTTTTGTAATTCACTCCATGCCGGACGAGAATCACCAATATCTGATTGGACTCACAGATCGAGGGAATGAAGGAAACTGGAGCTGGGTGGATGGAACCCCAGTGAGGTGAGTCCCAGCAGTGGGTCAGTGGGATTAGTTTGGGATTGATACAAGGCTATGGGGAGAGAGTGGGGCAGTGGGATTAGTTTGGGATTGATACAGGGCTATGGGGAGAGAGTGGGGCAGTGGGGTTAGTTTGGGATTGATACAGGGCTATGGGGACAGAGCAGGGCAGTGGGATTAGGTTGGGATTGATACAGGGCTATGGGGAGAGAGTGGGGCAGTGGGATTAGTTTGGGGATTGATACAGGGCTATGGGGACAGAGCAGGGCAGTGGGATTAGGTTGGGATTGATACAGGGCTATGGGGAGAGAGCGGGACAGTGCGATTAGTTTGGGGATTGATACAGGGCTATGGGGAGAGAGTGGGGCAGTGGGATTAGTTTGGGGATTGATACAGGGCTATGGGGACAGAGCAGGGCAGTGGGATTAGGTTGGGATTGATACAGGGCTATGGGGAGAGAGCGGGACAGTGGGATTAGTTTGGGGATTGATACAGGGCTATGGGGAGAGAGTGGGGCAGTGGGATTAGTTTGGGGATTGATCCAGGGCTATGGGGACAGAGTGGGACAGAGGGATTAGTTTGGGCATTGATACAGGGCTCTGGGGAGAGATTGAGGCATTGGGATTAGTTTGGGATTGATACAGGGCTATGGGGAGAGAGCGGGGCAGTGGGATTAGTTTGGGGATTGATACAGGGCTATGGGGAGAGAGTGGGGCAGTGGGATTAGTTTGGGGATTGATCCAGGGCTATGGGGAGAGAGTGGGACAGAGGGATTAGTTTGGGCATTGATACAGGGCTCTGGGGAGAGATTGAGGCATTGGGATTAGTTTGGGATTGATACAGGGCTATGGGGCGAGAGCGGGGCAGTGGGATTAGTTTGGGGATTGATCCAGGGCTATGGGGAGAGAGTGGGACAGAGGGATTAGTTTGGGCATTGATACAGGGCTCTGGGGAGAGATTGAGGCATTGGGATTAGTTTGGGATTGATACAGGGCTATGGGGCGAGAGCGGGGCAGTGGGATTAGTTTGGGGATTGATACAGGGCTATGGGGAGAGTGGGGCATAGGGATTAGTTTGGGGATTGATACGGAATATTTTCCTATCTCTGAAGGGATTTTAATGGATATTATTTTTTTCCACATTTCCAAGTTCTCCTCGGTGGTGGACGAACCAACCGGATAATCCGGGTGGTGTTGAAAACTGTGGCGCAATCGGAAAAGATTCCAGTGACAATACGTTTGGGTGGAATAATGTCCCTTGTTCCTCGGACTTTGGGTTTTCTTATATCTGTGAGAAACGACCTCTATCCTGCATCGAGGCAGCTGACTTTGAGAGATATTGTCCCTGAAGAGAGATTGGAACACAGAATTGGGGCTGTTATTGTAAAGATCTCCACCCTCTCCATCTTTACCCCAAACCCGCTCCACTGGCCATATATTCCCCAGTGTGTCCTCTCTCTATACCACCCTGTTCACCCATGTGTCCTCTCTCTATATCCCTCTGTTCCCCAGTGTGTCCTCTCTCTCTATCCCTCTGTTCCCCAGTGTGTCCTCTCTCTGTATCCCCCTGTTCCCCAGTGTGTCCTCTCTCTGTATCCCTCTGTTCCCCAGTGTGTCCTCTCCCTGTATCCCTCTGTTCCCCAGTGTGTCCTCTCTCTATATCCCTCTGTTCCCCAGTGTGTCCTCTCTCGATATCCCTCTGTTCCCCAGTGTGTCCTCTCTCTCTATCCCTCTGTTCCCCAGTGTGTCCTCTCTCTGTATCCCCCTGTTCCCCAGTGTGTCCTCTCTCTATATCCCTCTGTTCCCAATGTGTCCTCTCTCTGTATCCCTCTGTTCCCCAGTGTGTCCTCTCTCTATATCCCTCTGTTCCCCAGTGTGTCCTCTCTCTATATCCCTCTGTTCCCCAGTGTGTCCTCTCTCTATATCCCTCTGTTCCCCAGTGTGTCCTCTCTCTGTATCCCCCTGTTCCCCAGTGTGTCCTCTCTCTGTATCCCTCTGTTCCCCAGTGTGTCCTCTCCCTATATCCCTCTGTTCCCCAGTGTGTCCTCTCTCTGTGTCCCTCTGTTCCCCAGTGTGTCCTCTCTCTATATCCCTCTGTTCCCCAGTGTGTCCTCTCTCTATATCCCTCTGTTCCCCAGTGTGTCCTCTCTCTCTATCCCTCTATTCCCCAGTGTGTCCCCTCTCTATATCCCTCTGTTCCCCAGTGTGTCCTCCCTCTATATCCCTCTGTTCCCCAGTGTGTCCTCTCTCTATATCCCTCTGTTCCCCAGTGTGTCCTCTCTCTATATCCCTCTGTTCCCCAGTGTGTCCTCTCTCTATATCCCTCTGTTCCCCAGTGTGTCCTCTCTCTATATCCCTTTGTTTCCCAGTGTGTCCTCTCTCGAGATCCCTCTGTTCCCCAGTGTGTCCTCTCTCTATATCCCTCTGTTCCCCAGTGTGTCCGCTCTCTATATCTCTCTGTTCCCCAGTGTGTCCTCTCTCTATATCCCTCTCTTTCCCAGTGTGTCCTCTCTCTATATCCCTCTGTTCCCCAGTGTGTCCTCTCTCTATATCCCTCTCTTTCCCAGTGTGTCCTCTCTCTATATCCCTTTGTTTCCCAGTGTGTCCACTCTCTATATCCCTCTGTTCCCCAGTGTGTCTGCTCTCTATATCCCTCTGTTCCCCAGTGTGTCCTCTCTCTATATCCCTCTCTTTCCCAGTGTGTCCTCTCTCTATATCCCTCTGTTCCCCAGGGTTTCCTCTCTCTATATCCCTCTGTTCCCCAGTGTGTCCTCTCTCTATATCCCTCTGTTCCCCAGTGTGTCCTCTCTGAATATCCCTTTGTTTCCCAGTGTGTCCTCTCTCTATATCCCTCTGTTCCCCAGTGTGTCCTCTCTCTATATCCCTCTGTTCCCCAGTGTGCCCTCTCTCTATATCCCTCTGTTCCAAAGTGTGTCCTCACTCTATATCCCTCTGTTCCCCAGTGGGTCCTCTCTCTGTGTCCCTCTGTCCCCAGTGTGTCCTCTCTCTATATCCCTCTGTTCCCCAGTGTGCCCTCTCTCTGTATCCCTCTGTTCCCCAGTGTGTCCACTCTCTATATCCCTCTGTTCCAAAGTATGTCCTCTCTCTATATCCCTCTGTTCCCCAGTGTGTCCTCTCTCTATATCCCTCTGTTCCCCACTGTGTCCTCTCACTATATCCCTCTGTCCCCCAGTGTGTCCTCTCTCTGTGTCCCTCTGTTCCCCAGTGTGTCCTCTCTCTGTGTCCCTCTGTTCCCCAGTGTGTCCTCTCTCTATATCCCTCTGATCCCCAGTGTGTCCTCTCTCTGTATCCCTCTGTTCCCCAGTGTGTCCTCTCTCTATATCCCTCTGTTCCCCAGTGTGTCCTCTCTCTGTGTCCCTCTGTTCCCCAGTGTGTCCTCTCTCTGTGTCCCTCTGTTCCCCAGTGTGTCCTCTCTCTATATCCCTCTGTTCCCCAGTGTGTCCTCTCTCTGTATCCCTCTGTTCCCAGTGTGTCCTCTCTCTATATCCCTCTGTTCCCCAGTGTGTCCTCTCTCTGTGTCCCTCTGTTCCCCAGTGTGTCCTCTCTCTGTGTCCCTCTGTTCCCCAGTGTGTCCTCTCTCTGTATCCGTGTGTTCCCCAGTGTGTCCTCTCTCTATATCCCTCTGTTCCCCAGTGTGTCCTCTCTCTATATCCCTCTGTTCCAATGTACGTCCTCTCTCTATATCCCTCTGTTCCCCAGTGTGTCTCTCTCTATGTCCCTCTGTTCCCCAGTGTGTTCTCTCTCTGTATCCCTCTGTTCCCCAGTGTGCCCTCTCTCTGTATCCCTCTGTTCCCCAGTGTCTCCTCTCTCTTTATCCCTCTGTTCCCCAGTGTGTCCTCTCTCTATATCCCTCTGTTCCCCAGTGTGTCCTCTCTCTGTATCCCTCTATTCCCCAGTGTGTCCTCTCTCTATATCCCTCTGTTCCCAGTGTGTCCTCTCTCTGTATCCCTCTGTTCCCCAGTGTCTCCTCTCTCTTTATCCCTCTGTTCCCCAGTGTGTCCTCTCTCTATATCCCTCTGTTCCCCAGTGTGTCCTCTCTCTGTATCCCTCTATTCCCCAGTGTGTCCTCTCTCTATATCCCTCCGTTCCCAGTGTGTCCTCTCTCTATATCCCCCTGTTCCCCAGTGTGTCCTCTCTCTATATCCCTCTGTTCCCCAGTGTGTCCTCTCTCTTTATCCCTCTGTTCCCCAGTGTGTCCTCTCTCTATATCCCTCTGTTCCCCAGTGTGTCCTCTCTCTATATCCCTCTGTTTCCCAGTGTGTCCTCTCTCTATATCCCTCTGTTTCCCAGTGTGTCCTCTCTCTGTATCCCTCTGTTCCCCAGTGTGTCCTCTCTCTATATCCCTCTATTCCCCAGTGTGTACTCTCTCTATATCCCTCTGTTCCCCAGTGTGTCCTCTCTCTATATCCCTCTATTCCCCAGTGTGTCCTCTCTCTATATCCCTCTGTTCCCCAGTGTGTCCTCTCTCTATATCCCTCTGTTCCCCAGTGTGTCCTCTCTCTATATCCCTCTTTTCCCCAGTGTGTCCTCTCTCTATATCCCTCTGTTCCCCAGTGTGTCCTCTCTCTATATCCCTCTGTTCCCCAGTGTGTCCTCTCTCTAAATCCCTTTGTTCCCCAGTGTGCCCTCTCTCTCTATCCCTCTGTTCCCCAGTGTGTCCTCTCTACTAGAACCCTCTGTTCCCCAGTGTGTCCTCTCTCTATATCCCTCTATTCCCCAGTGTGTCCTCTCTACTAGATCCCTCTGTTCCCCAGTGTGTCCTCTCTCTGTATCCCTCTGTTCCCCAGTGTGTCCTCTCTCTATATCTCTCTGTTCCCCAGTGTGTCCCCTCTCTATATCCCTCTGTTCCCCAGTGTGTCCTCTCTCTGTGTCCCTCTGTTCCCCAGTGTGTCCTCTCTCTGTATCCCTCTGTTCCCCAGTGTGTCCTCTCACTGTATCCCTCTGTTCCCCAGTGTGTCCTCTCTCTATATCCCTCTGTTCCCCAGTGTGTCCCCTTTCTATATCCCTCTGTTCCCCAGTGTGTCCTCTCTCTGTGTCCCTCTGTTCCCCAGTGTGTCCTCTCTCTATATCCCTCTGTTCCCCAGTGTGTCCTCTCTCTATATCCCTCTGTTCCCCAGTGTGTCCTCTCTCTATATCCCTCTGTTCCCCAGTGTGTCCTCTCTCTATATCCCTCTGTTCCCCAGTGTGTCCTCTCTCTTTATCCCTCTGTTCCCCAGTGTGCCCTCTCTCTATATCCCTCTGTTCCAAAGTGTGTCCTCTCTCTATATCCCTCTGTTCCCCAGTGTGTCCTCTCTCTATATCCCTCTGTTCCCCAGTGTGCCCTCTCTCTGTATCCCTCTGTTCCCCAGTGTGTCCACTCTCTATATCCCTCTGTTCCAAAGTATGTCCTCTCTCTATATCCCTCTGTTCCCCAGTGTGTCCTCTCTCTATATCCCTCTGTTCCCCAGTGTGTCCTCTCACTATATCCCTCTGTCCCCCAGTGTGTCCTCTCTCTGTGTCCCTCTGTTCCCCAGTGTGTCCTCTCTCTATATCCCTCTGATCCCCAGTGTGTCCTCTCTCTGTATCCCTCTGTTCCCCAGTGTGTCCTCTCTCTATATCCCTCTGTTCCCCAGTGTGTCCTCTCTCTGTGTCCCTCTGTTCCCCAGTGTGTCCTCTCTCTGTGTCCCTCTGTTCCCCAGTGTGTCCTCTCTCTATATCCCTCTGTTCCCCAGTGTGTCCTCTCTCTGTATCCCTCTGTTCCCAGTGTGTCCTCTCTCTATATCCCTCTGTTCCCCAGTGTGTCCACTCTCTGTGTCCCTCTGTTCCCCAGTGTGTCCTCTCTCTGTGTCCCTCTGTTCCCCAGTGTGTCCTCTCTCTGTATCCGTGTGTTCCCCAGTGTGTCCTCTCTCTATATCCCTCTGTTCCCCAGTGTGTCCTCTCTCTATATCCCTCTGTTCCAATGTATGTCCTCTCTCTATATCCCTCTGTTCCCCAGTGTGTCTCTCTCTATATCCCTCTGTTCCCCAGTGTGTTCTCTCTCTGTATCCCTCTGTTCCCCAGTGTGCCCTCTCTCTGTATCCCTCTGTTCCCCAGTGTCTCCTCTCTCTTTATCCCTCTGTTCCCCAGTGTGTCCTCTCTCTATATCCCTCTGTTCCCCAGTGTGTCCTCTCTCTGTATCCCTCTATTCCCCAGTGTGTCCTCTCTCTATATCCCTCTGTTCCCAGTGTGTCCTCTCTCTGTATCCCTCTGTTCCCCAGTGTCTCCTCTCTCTTTATCCCTCTGTTCCCCAGTGTGTCCTCTCTCTATATCCCTCTGTTCCCCAGTGTGTCCTCTCTCTGTATCCCTCTATTCCCCAGTGTGTCCTCTCTCTATATCCCTCCGTTCCCAGTGTGTCCTCTCTCTATATCCCCCTGTTCCCCAGTGTGTCCTCTCTCTATATCCCTCTGTTCCCCAGTGTGTCCTCTCTCTTTATCCCTCTGTTCCCCAGTGTGTCCTCTCTCTATATCCCTCTGTTCCCCAGTGTGTCCTCTCTCTATATCCCTCTGTTTCCCAGTGTGTCCTCTCTCTATATCCATCTGTTTCCCAGTGTGTCCTCTCTCTGTGTCCGTCTGTTCCCCAGTGTGTCCTCTCTCTATATCCCTCTATTCCCCAGTGTGTCCTCTCTCTATATCCCTCTGTTCCCCAGTGTGTCCTCTCTCTATATCCCTCTATTCCCCAGTGTGTCCTCTCTCTATATCCCTCTGTTCCCCAGTGTGTCCTCTCTCTATATCCCTCTGTTCCCCAGTGTGTCCTCTCTCTATATCCCTCTGTTCCCCAGTGTGTCCTCTCTCTATATCCCTCTGTTCCCCAGTGTGTCCTCTCTCTATATCCCTCTGTTCCCCAGTGTGTCCTCTCTCTAAATCCCTTTGTTCCCCAGTGTGCCCTCTCTCTCTATCCCTCTGTTCCCCAGTGTGCCCTCTCTCTCTATCCCTCTGTTCCCCAGTGTGTCCTCTCTCTATATCCCTCTGTTCCCCAGTGTGCCCTCTCTCTCTATCCCTCTGTTCCCCAGTGTGTCCTCTCTACTAGAACCCTCTGTTCCCCAGTGTGTCCTCTCTCTATATCCCTCTATTCCCCAGTGTGTCCTCTCTACTAGATCCCTCTGTTCCCCAGTGTGTCCTCTCTCTGTATCCCTCTGTTCCCCAGTGTGTCCTCTCTCTATATCTCTCTGTTCCCCAGTGTGTCCCCTCTCTATATCCCTCTGTTCCCCAGTGTGTCCTCTCTCTGTGTCCCTCTGTTCCCCAGTGTGTCCTCTCTCTGTATCCCTCTGTTCCCCAGTGTGTCCTCTCTCTATATCCCTCTGTTCCCCAGTGTGTCCCCTCTCTATATCCCTCTGTTCCCCAGTGTGTCCTCTCTCTGTATCCCTCTGTTCCCCAGTGTGTCCTCTCTCTATATCCCTCTGTTCCCCAGTGTGTCCCCTCTCTATATCCATCTGTTCCCCAGTGTGTCCTCTCTCTGTGTCCCTCTGTTCCCCAGTGTGTCCTCTCTCTATATCCCTCTGTTCCCCAGTGTGTTCTCTCTCTATATCCCTCTGTTCCCCAGTGTGTCCTCTCTCTCTATCCCTCTGTTCCCCAGTGTGTCCTCTCTCTGTGTCCCTCTGTTCCCCAGTGTGTCCTCTCTCTATATGCCTCTGTTCCCCAGTGTGTCCTCTCTCTATATCCCTCTGTTCCCCAGTGTGTCCTCTCTCTATATCCCTCTGTTCCCCAGTGTGTCCTCTCTCTGTATCCCTCTGTTCCCCAGTGTATCCTCTCTCTGTATCCCTCTGTTCCCCAGTGTGTCCTCTCTCTATATCCCTCTATTCCCCAGTGTGTCCTCTCTCTATATCCCTCTGTTCCCCAGTGTGTCCTCTCTCTATATCCCTCTGATCCCCAGTGTGTCCTCTCTCTATATCCCTCTGTTCCCCAGTGTGTCCTCTCTCTATATCCCTCTGTTCCCCAGTGTGTCCTCTCTCTATTTCCCTCTGTTCCCCAGTGTTTCCTCTCTCTATATCCCTCTATTCCCCAGTGTGTCCTCTCTCTATATCCCTCTGTTCCCCAATGTGTCCTCTCTCTATATCCCTCTGTTCCCCAGTGTGTCCTCTCTCTCTATCCCTCTGTTCCCCAGTGTGTCCTCCCTCTATATCCCTCTGTTCCCCAGTGTGTCCTCTCTCTATATCCCTCTGTTCCCCAATGTGTCCTCTCTCTATATCCCTCTGTTCCCCAGTGTGTCCTCTCTCTATATCCCTCTGTTCCCCAGTGTGCCCTCTCTCTCTATCCCTCTGTTCCCCAGTGTGTCCTCTCTCTATATCCCTCTGTTCCCCAGTGTGTCCTCTCTCTATATCCCTCTGTTCCCCAGTGTGTCCTCTCTCTATATCCCTCTGTTCTCCAGTGTGTCCTCTCTCTATATCCCTCTGTTCCCCAGTGTGTCCTCTCTCTATATCCCTCTGTTCCCCAGTGTGTCCTCCCTCTATATCCCTCTGTTCCCCAGTGTGTCCTCTCTCTATATCCCTCTGTTCCCCAATGTGTCCTCTCTCTCTATCCCTCTGTTCCCCAGTGTGTCCTCTCTCTATATTCCTCTGTTCCCCAGTGTGTCCTCTCTCTATATGCCTCTGTTCCCCAGTGTGTCCTCTCTCTCTCTCCCTCTGTTCCCCAGTGTGTCCTCTCTCTGTATCCCTCTGTTCCCCAGTGTGTCCTCTCTCTATATCCCTCTGTTCCCCAGTGTGCCCTCTCTCTATATCCCTCTGTTCCCCAGTGTGTCCTCTCTCTATATCCCTCTGTTCCCCAGTGTGTCCTCTCTCTATATCCCTCTGTTCCCCAGTGTGTCCTCTCTCTATATCCCTCTGTTCCCCAGTGTGTCCTCTCTCTATATCCCTCTGTTTCCCAGTGTGTCCTCTCTCTGTATCCCTCTGTTCCCCAGTGTGTCCTCTCTCTATATCCCTCTATTCCCCAGTGTGTCCTCTCTCTATATCCCTCTGTTCCCCAGTGTGTCCTCTCTCTATATCCCTCTATTCCCCAGTGTGTCCTCTCTCTATATCCCTCTGTTCCCCAGTGTGTCCTCTCTCTATATCCCTCTGTTCCCCAGTGTGTCCTCTCTCTATATCCCTCTGTTCCCCAGTGTGTCCTCTCTCTATATCCCTCTGTTCCCCAGTGTGTCCTCTCTCTATATCCCTCTGTTCCCCAGTGTGTCCTCTCTCTAAATCCCTTTGTTCCCCAGTGTGCCCTCTCTCTCTATCCCTCTGTTCCCCGGTGTGTCCTCTCTACTAGAACCCTCTGTTCCCCAGTGTGTCCTCTCTCTATATCCCTCTATTCCCCAGTGTGTCCTCTCTACTAGATCCCTCTGTTCCCCAGTGTGTCCTCTCTCTGTATCCCTCTGTTCCCCAGTGTGTCCTCTCTCTATATCCCTCTGTTCCCCAGTGTGTCCCCTCTCTATATCCCTCTGTTCCCCAGTGTGTCCTCTCTCTGTGTCCCTCTGTTCCCCAGTGTGTCCTCTCTCTGTATCCCTCTGTTCCCCAGTGTGTCCTCTCTCTATATCCCTCTGTTCCCCAGTGTGTCCTCTCTCTGTATCCCTCTGTTCCCCAGTGTATCCTCTCTCTGTATCCCTCTGTTCCCCAGTGTGTCCTCTCTCTATATCCCTCTATTCCCCAGTGTGTCCTCTCTCTATATCGCTCTGTTCCCCAGTGTGTCCTCTCTCTATATCCCTCTGTTCCCCAGTGTGTCCTCTCTCTATATCCCTCTGTTCCCCAGTGTGTCCTCTCTCTATATCCCTCTGTTCCCCAGTGTGTCCTCTCTCTATTTCCCTCTGTTCCCCAGTGTTTCCTCTCTCTATATCCCTCTATTCCCCAGAGTGTCCTCTCTCTATATCCCTCTGTTCCCCAATGTGTCCTCTCTCTATATCCCTCTGTTCCCCAGTGTGTCCTCTCTCTCTATCCCTCTGTTCCCCAGTGTGTCCTCCCTCTATATCCCTCTGTTCCCCAGTGTGTCCTCTCTCTATATCCCTCTGTTCCCCAATGTGTCCTCTCTCTATATCCCTCTGTTCCCCAGTGTGTCCTCTCTCTATATCCCTCTGTTCCCCAGTGTGCCCTATCTCTCTATCCCTCTGTTCCCCAGTGTGTCCTCTCTCTATATCCCTCTATTCCCCAGTGTGTCCTCTCTCTATATCCCTCTGTTCCCAGTGTGTCCTCTCTCTGTATCCCTCTGTTCCCCAGTGTCTCCTCTCTCTTTATCCCTCTGTTCCCCAGTGTGTCCTCTCTCTATATCCCTCTGTTCCCCAGTGTGTCCTCTCTCTGTATCCCTCTATTCCCCAGTGTGTCCTCTCTCTATATCCCTCCGTTCCCAGTGTGTCCTCTCTCTATATCCCCCTGTTCCCCAGTGTGTCCTCTCTCTATATCCCTCTGTTCCCCAGTGTGTCCTCTCTCTTTATCCCTCTGTTCCCCAGTGTGTCCTCTCTCTATATCCCTCTGTTCCCCAGTGTGTCCTCTCTCTATATCCCTCTGTTTCCCAGTGTGTCCTCTCTCTATATCCATCTGTTTCCCAGTGTGTCCTCTCTCTGTGTCCCTCTGTTCCCCAGTGTGTCCTCTCTCTATATCCCTCTATTCCCCAGTGTGTCCTCTCTCTATATCCCTCTGTTCCCCAGTGTGTCCTCTCTCTATATCCCTCTATTCCCCAGTGTGTCCTCTCTCTATATCCCTCTGTTCCCCAGTGTGTCCTCTCTCTATATCCCTCTGTTCCCCAGTGTGTCCTCTCTCTATATCCCTCTGTTCCCCAGTGTGTCCTCTCTCTATATCCCTCTGTTCCCCAGTGTGTCCTCTCTCTATATCCCTCTGTTCCCCAGTGTGTCCTCTCTCTAAATCCCTTTGTTCCCCAGTGTGCCCTCTCTCTCTATCCCTCTGTTCCCCAGTGTGCCCTCTCTCTCTATCCCTCTGTTCCCCAGTGTGTCCTCTCTCTATATCCCTCTGTTCCCCAGTGTGCCCTCTCTCTCTATCCCTCTGTTCCCCAGTGTGTCCTCTCTACTAGAACCCTCTGTTCCCCAGTGTGTCCTCTCTCTATATCCCTCTATTCCCCAGTGTGTCCTCTCTACTAGATCCCTCTGTTCCCCAGTGTGTCCTCTCTCTGTATCCCTCTGTTCCCCAGTGTGTCCTCTCTCTATATCTCTCTGTTCCCCAGTGTGTCCCCTCTCTATATCCCTCTGTTCCCCAGTGTGTCCTCTCTCTGTGTCCCTCTGTTCCCCAGTGTGTCCTCTCTCTGTATCCCTCTGTTCCCCAGTGTGTCCTCTCTCTATATCCCTCTGTTCCCCAGTGTGTCCCCTCTCTATATCCCTCTGTTCCCCAGTGTGTCCTCTCTCTGTATCCCTCTGTTCCCCAGTGTGTCCTCTCTCTATATCCCTCTGTTCCCCAGTGTGTCCCCTCTCTATATCCCTCTGTTCCCCAGTGTGTCCTCTCTCTGTGTCCCTCTGTTCCCCAGTGTGTCCTCTCTCTATATCCCTCTGTTCCCCAGTGTGTCCTCTCTCTATATCCCTCTGTTCCCCAGTGTGTCCTCTCTCTCTATCCCTCTGTTCCCCAGTGTGTCCTCTCTCTGTGTCCCTCTGTTCCCCAGTGTGTCCTCTCTCTATATGCCTCTGTTCCCCAGTGTGTCCTCTCTCTATATCCCTCTGTTCCCCAGTGTGTCCTCTCTCTATATCCCTCTGTTCCCCAGTGTGTCCTCTCTCTGTATCCCTCTGTTCCCCAGTGTATCCTCTCTCTGTATCCCTCTGTTCCCCAGTGTGTCCTCTCTCTATATCCCTCTATTCCCCAGTGTGTCCTCTCTCTATATCCCTCTGTTCCCCAGTGTGTCCTCTCTCTATATCCCTCTGATCCCCAGTGTGTCCTCTCTCTATATCCCTCTGTTCCCCAGTGTGTCCTCTCTCTATATCCCTCTGTTCCCCAGTGTGTCCTCTCTCTATTTCCCTCTGTTCCCCAGTGTTTCCTCTCTCTATATCCCTCTATTCCCCAGTGTGTCCTCTCTCTATATCCCTCTGTTCCCCAATGTGTCCTCTCTCTATATCCCTCTGTTCCCCAGTGTGTCCTCTCTCTCTATCCCTCTGTTCCCCAGTGTGTCCTCCCTCTATATCCCTCTGTTCCCCAGTGTGTCCTCTCTCTATATCCCTCTGTTCCCCAATGTGTCCTCTCTCTATATCCCTCTGTTCCCCAGTGTGTCCTCTCTCTATATCCCTCTGTTCCCCAGTGTGCCCTCTCTCTCTATCCCTCTGTTCCCCAGTGTGTCCTCTCTCTATATCCCTCTGTTCCCCAGTGTGTCCTCTCTCTATATCCCTCTGTTCCCCAGTGTGTCCACTCTCTATATCCCTCTGTTCTCCAGTGTGTCCTCTCTCTATATCCCTCTGTTCCCCAGTGTGTCCTCTCTCTATATCCCTCTGTTCCCCAGTGTGTCCTCCCTCTATATCCCTCTGTTCCCCAGTGTGTCCTCTCTCTATATCCCTCTGTTCCCCAATGTGTCCTCTCTCTCTATCCCTCTGTTCCCCAGTGTGTCCTCTCTCTATATTCCTCTGTTCCCCAGTGTGTCCTCTCTCTATATGCCTCTGTTCCCCAGTGTGTCCTCTCTCTCTCTCCCTCTGTTCCCCAGTGTGTCCTCTCTCTGTATCCCTCTGTTCCCCAGTGTGTCCTCTCTCTATATCCCTCTGTTCCCCAGTGTGCCCTCTCTCTATATCCCTCTGTTCCCCAGTGTGTCCTCTCTCTATATCCCTCTATTCCCCAGTGTGTCCTCTCTCTATATCCCTCTGTTCCCCAGTGTGTCCTCTCTCTATATCCCTCTGTTCCCCAGTGTGTCCTCTCTCTATATCCCTCTGTTCCCCAGTGTGTCCTCTCTCTATATCCCTCTGTTCCCCAGTGTGTCCTCTCTCTATATCCCTCTGTTCCCCAGTGTGTCCTCTCTCTAAATCCCTTTGTTCCCCAGTGTGCCCTCTCTCTCTATCCCTCTGTTCCCCGGTGTGTCCTCTCTACTAGAACCCTCTGTTCCCCAGTGTGTCCTCTCTCTATATCCCTCTATTCCCCAGTGTGTCCTCTCTACTAGATCCCTCTGTTCCCCAGTGTGTCCTCTCTCTGTATCCCTCTGTTCCCCAGTGTGTCCTCTCTCTATATCCCTCTGTTCCCCAGTGTGTCCCCTCTCTATATCCCTCTGTTCCCCAGTGTGTCCTCTCTCTGTGTCCCTCTGTTCCCCAGTGTGTCCTCTCTCTGTATCCCTCTGTTCCCCAGTGTGTCCTCTCTCTATATCCCTCTGTTCCCCAGTGTGTCCTCTCTCTGTATCCCTCTGTTCCCCAGTGTATCCTCTCTCTGTATCCCTCTGTTCCCCAGTGTGTCCTCTCTCTATATCCCTCTATTCCCCAGTGTGTCCTCTCTCTATATCGCTCTGTTCCCCAGTGTGTCCTCTCTCTATATCCCTCTGTTCCCCAGTGTGTCCTCTCTCTATATCCCTCTGTTCCCCAGTGTGTCCTCTCTCTATATCCCTCTGTTCCCCAGTGTGTCCTCTCTCTATTTCCCTCTGTTCCCCAGTGTTTCCTCTCTCTATATCCCTCTATTCCCCAGAGTGTCCTCTCTCTATATCCCTCTGTTCCCCAATGTGTCCTCTCTCTATATCCCTCTGTTCCCCAGTGTGTCCTCTCTCTCTATCCCTCTGTTCCCCAGTGTGTCCTCCCTCTATATCCCTCTGTTCCCCAGTGTGTCCTCTCTCTATATCCCTCTGTTCCCCAATGTGTCCTCTCTCTATATCCCTCTGTTCCCCAGTGTGTCCTCTCTCTATATCCCTCTGTTCCCCAGTGTGCCCTATCTCTCTATCCCTCTGTTCCCCAGTGTGTCCTCTCTCTATATCCCTCTGTTCCCCAGTGTGTCCTCTCTCTATATCCCTCTGTTCCCCAGTGTGTCCTCTCTCTATATCCCTCTGTTCTCCAGTGTGTCCTCTCTCTATATCCCTCTGTTCCCCAGTGTGTCCTCTCTCTCTATCCCTCTGTTCCCCAGTGTGTCCTCCCTCTATATCCCTCTGTTCCCCAGTGTGTCCTCTCTCTATATCCCTCTGTTCCCCAATGTGTCCTCTCTCTCTATCCCTCTGTTCCCCTGTGTGTCCTCTCTCTATATCCCTCTGTTCCCCAGTGTGTCCTCTCTCTATATGCCTCTGTTCCCCAGTGTGTCCTCTCTCTCTCTCCCTCTGTTCCCCAGTGTGTCCTCTCTCTGTATCCCTCTGTTCCCCAGTGTGTCCTCTCTCTATATCCCTCTGTTCCCCAGTGTGCCCTCTCTCTATATCCCTCTGTTCCCCAGTGTGTCCTCTCTCTATATCCCTCTGTTCCCCAGTGTGTCCTCTCTCTATATCCCTCTGTTCCCCAGTGTGTCCTCTCTCTATATCCCTCTGTTCCCCAGTGTGTCCTATCTCTATATCCCTCTGTTCCCCAGTGTGTCCTCTCTCTATATCCCTCTGTTCCCCAGTGTGTCCTCTCTCTATATCCCTCTGTTCCCCAGTGTGTCCTCTCTCTATATCCCTCTGTTCCCCAGTGTGTCCTCTCTCTATATCCCTCTGTTCCCCAGTGTGTCCTCTCTCTATATCCCTCTGTTCCCCAGTGTGTCCTCTCTGTATCCCTCTGTTCCCCAGTGTGTCCTCTCTCTATATCCCTCGGTTCCCCAGTGTGTCCTCTCTCTATATCCCTCTGTTCCCCAGTGTGTCCTCTCTCTATATCCCTCTGTTCCCCAGTGTGTCCTCGCTCTATATCCGTCTGTTCCCCAGTGTGTCCTCTCTCTGTATCCCTCTGTTCCCCAGTGTGTCCTCTCTCTATATCCCTCTGTTCCCCAGTGGGTCCTCTCTCTATATCCCTCTGTTCCCAGTGTGTCCTCTCTCTGTATCCCTCTATTCCCCAGTGTGTCCTCTCTCTATATCCCTCTGTTCCCCAGTGTGTCCTCTCTCTATATCCCTCTGTTCCCAGTGTGTCCTCTCTCTGTATCCCTCTGTTCCCCAGTGTGTCCTCTCTCTATATCCCTCTGTTCCCCAGTGTGTCCTCTCTCTCTATCCCTCTGTTCCCCAGTGTGTCCTCTCTCTATATCCCTCTGTTCCCCAGTGTGTCCTCTCTCTATATCCCTCTGTTCCCCAGTGTGTCCTCTCTCTATATGCCTCTGTTCCCCAGTGTGTCCTCTCTCTCTATCCCTCTATTCCCCAGTGTCTCCTCTCTCTGTATCCCTCTGTTCCCCAGTGTGTCCTCTCTCTATATCCCTCTGTTCCCCAGTGTGTCCTCTCTCTATATCCCTCTGTTCCCCAGTGTGTCCTCGCTCTATATCCGTCTGTTCCCCAGTGTGTCCTCTCTCTGTATCCCTCTGTTCCCCAGTGTGTCCTCTCTCTATATCCCTCTGTTCCCCAGTGGGTCCTCTCTCTATATCCCTCTGTTCCCAGTTTGTCCTCTCTCTGTATCCCTCTATTCCCCAGTGTGTCCTCTCTCTATATCCCTCTGTTCCCCAGTGTGTCCTCTCTCTATATCCCTCTGTTCCCAGTGTGTCCTCTCTCTGTATCCCTCTGTTCCCCAGTGTGTCCTCTCTCTATATCCCTCTGTTCCCCAGTGTGTCCTCTCTCTCTATCCCTCTGTTCCCCAGTGTGTCCTCTCTCTATATCCCTCTGTTCCCCAGTGTGTCCTCTCTCTATATCCCTCTGTTCCCCAGTGTGTCCTCTCTCTATATGCCTCTGTTCCCCAGTGTGTCCTCTCTCTCTATCCCTCTATTCCCCAGTGTCTCCTCTCTCTGTATCCCTCTGTTCCCCAGTGTGCCCTCTCTCTATATCCCTCTGTTCCCAGTGTGTCCTCTCTCTGTATCCCTCTGTTCCCCAGTGTGTCCTCTCTCTGTATCCCTCTGTTCCCCAGTGTGTCCTCTCTCTGTATCCCTCTGTTCCCCAGTGTGTCCTCTCTCTCTATCCCTCTGTTCCCCAGTGTGTCCTCTCTCTCTATCCCTCTGTTCCCATTGTGTCCTCTCTCTATATCCCTCTGTTCCCCAGTGTGTCCTCTCTCTATATCCCTCTGTTCCCCAGTGTGTCCTCTCTCTATATCCCTCTGTTCCCCAGTGTGTCCTCTCTCTATATCCCTCTGTTCCCCAGTGTGTCCTCTCTCTATATCCCTCTGTTCCCCAGTGTGTCCTCTCTCTATATCACTCTGTTCCCCAGTGTGTCCTCTCTCTATATTCCTCTGTTCCCCAGTGTGTCCTCTCTCTGTATCCCTCTGTTCCCCAGTGTGTCCTCTCTCTGTATCCCTCTGTTCCCCAGTGTGTCCTCTCTCTGTATCCCTCTGTTCCCCAGTGTGTCCTCTCTCTATAACCCTCTGTTGCCCAGTGTGTCCTCTCTCTATATCCTCCTGTTCCCCAGTGTGTCCTCTCTCTATATCCTCCTGTTCCCCAGTGTGTCCTCTCTCTATATCCCTCTGTTCCCCAGTGTGTCCTCTCTCTGTATCCGTGTGTTCCCCAGTGTGTCCTCTCTCTGTATCCGTGTGTTCCCCAGTGTGTCCTCTCTCTATATCCCTCTGTTCCCCAGTGTGTCCTCTCTCTGTATCCGTGTGTTCCCCAGTGTGTCCTCTCTCTATATCCCTCTGTTTCCCAGTGTGTCCTCTCTCTGTATCCGTGTGTTCCCCAGTGTGTCCTCTCTCTATATCCCTCTGTTCCCCAGTGTGTCCTCTCTCTGTATCCGTGTGTTCCCCAGTGTGTCCTCTCTCTGTATCCGTGTGTTCCCCAGTGTGTCCTCTCTCTATATCCCTCTGTTCCCCAGTGTGTCCTCACTCTGTATCCGTGTGTTCCCCAGTGTGTCCTCTCTCTGTATCCGTGTGTTCCCCAGTGTGTCCTCTCTCTGTATCCGTGTGTTCCCCAGTGTGTCCTCTCTCTATATCCCTCTGTTCCCCAGTGTGTCCTCTCTCTGTATCCGTGTGTTCCCCATTGTGTCCTCTCTCTATATCCCTCTGTTCCCCAGTGTGTCCTCTCTCTGTTTCCCTCTGTTCCCCAGTGTGTCCTCTCTCTGTATCTGTGTGTTCCCCAGTGTGTCAGCTCTCATCTCTACCGCCACCTCCCAATTTCCCTCCAACTCAATTTTCCCACTATTTCTGTCTCCTCCCTTCCACACAGCTCAAATCTCCCGTTACCACCCTCTGCCTCCTTGCAATAGAGCCCACTTGTCTTTGCATCTAAGATGCAAGACTGGGCGGACAAGTGGCAGCTGGACCTCAACCCAGATAAATGCGTCGTGGTCCATTTTGGTAGGTAAAATGGGATGAAGGAGTACAATATAAAGGGAAAGACTCTTCGTACTGTAGAGGATCAGAAGGACCTTGGGGTCCGGGTCCATAGGACTCTAAAATCGGCCCCGCAGGTGGAGGAGGTGGTTAGGAAGGCGTATGGTGTGCTGGCCTTTATCAATCGAGGGATTGAGTGTAGGGGTCCGGGGATAATGGACCCTCGACAGACCCCACTTGGAGTACTGTGCTCAGTTCTGGTCGCCTCACTATAGGAAGGATGTGGAAAAGATTGAAAGGGTGCAGAGGCGATTTACAAGGATGTTGCCTGGATTGAGTGGCATGCCTTATGAGGATAGGCTGAGGGAGCTCGGTCTTTTCTCCTTGGAGAGACGTTGGATGAGAGGAGACCTAATAGAGGTGTATAAGATGTTGAGAGGCATAGATCGGGTGGACTCTCAGAGGCTTTTTCCCAGGGTGGAAATGGCTGCTACGAGAGGACACAGGTTTAAGGTGCTGGGGGGTAGGTACAGGGGAGATGTTAAGGGTAAGTTTTTCACACAGAGGGTGGTGGGCGAGTGGAATCGGCTGCCGTCAGTGGAGGTGGAGGCGAACCCAATAGGGTCTTTTAAGAGACTCCTGGATTAGTACATAAGAACATAAGAAATAGGAGCAGGAGTAGGCCATCTAGCCCCTCGAGCCTGCCCCGCCATTCAATAAGATCATGGCTGATTAGTACATGGAGCTTAATAGGATGGAGGGTTATAGGTAGGTCTGGAAGGTAGGGATATGTTCGGCACAACTTGTCGGCCGAAGGGCCTGTTTGTGCTGTAGTTTTTCTATGTTTCTTACATAAGCAGACTTATGTATATAAACCAAAGCAATGTGGTTGGGTATGTGTCCTCCCTCTGTGTTTGCAAGACCCAGAGTTTCTGTCTCAAAACAATGTAGATTACTCTGACCCACTGAAATTCCAGCAAATCAGCAGCAGGACATTTTTTTTAAAGCTGAGAATAATGCCTTAAATCAACTTGATTTGAACTTGTCCGCACTTGTGTTTGGACTGACCTTGCAAGATGGCTGCATTAAGGGTTATTAGTGAGCTGCTTGAACTGTCTCTCTCTTGTGGGTTATGTTGAGGGTTACGTTTTGTGGACCGCTTGAGTTTTCACAGTCACCCTTGCAAAGACTGGCTTTGCACAGCAGTAAGTTAGTTGAATTTAAATTCTCAGCTTTAAAAAAAATGTTCTGCTGCTGATTTGCTGGAATTTCAGTGGGTCAGAGTAATCTACATTGTTTTGAGACAGAAACTCTGGGTCTTGCAAACACAGAGGGAGGACACATACCCAACCGCCACAGTGGGATTCGAACCCTTTCTCCCCCGAGCATTTTCCTGGGCCTCTGGATTACTCGCCCAGGGGCAATGCCACTGCGCCACCATCCTGTGGGCTTGTGCGTCTTCAGTTCCTTTCTGTTTGGGTAGACTGGGGTTGTTCTCCTTGGAAAGACGGAGAATGAGGGGAGACCTAATAGAGGTGTACAAGATTATGAAGGGTACAGATAGGGTGAACGGTGGGAAGCTTTTTCCCAGGTCGGAGGTGACGATCACGAGGGGTCACGGGCTCAAGCTGAGAGGGGCGAAGTATAACTCAGACATCAGAGGGACGTTTTTTTACACAGAGGGTGGTGGGGGCCTGGAATGCGCTGCCAAGTAGGGTGGTGGAGGCAGGCACGCTGACATCGTTTAAGACTTACCTGGATGGTCACATGAGCAGCCTGGGAACGGAGGGATACAAACGATTGGTCTAGTTGGACCAAGGAGCGGCACAGGCTTGGAGGGCCGAAGGGCCTGTTTCCTGTGCTGTACTGTTCTTTGTTCTTTGTTTAGCCTGCCCGGCTGTTATTGATAAACTGCGCTCCAACCTTTGACTCAGCTGAGAGGCCCATCGAAGCAAGAAAGCCCCGAGGTTGCTATGGAGAAAAATTGCTGAGGTTTGGAGCGATGCTTTGAAAGGGGAAATCGCTGAGTTCCGTTGTGTTTTGTTCGATCATTTTATTTTTATGAGAAACTAAACAGGAGATGGTAGATATCTCTGCGAGTGGGATATTTTGGTTTATGAACCGATTCTGTCACGTTCTGTTTTTGGATCCCCCCTCCGAGTTGGAGCACTTGTCTGAGTCCTTGGTGTAAAATAATGTTCGGATGATCTGTCCCTACTTATCATCGAATATCTACAGTGCAGAAGAAGGTCTTTTGGCCCATCGAGCATGTACAGACAACAATCCCACCCAGGCCTCGTCCACATAACTCCACATATTTACACTAATAATCCCCCCCAACTTCCCTCTAACACACAGGACCAATTTATCATGGCCAATCCACCTAGCCATACACATCTTTGAACTCTCAGGGCAATATCCGTTGCGTTTAACCCAGTTACTCAGTTTGGAGACGGGTTCTGGGGATTGGATTAGACATGATGTGGAGATGCCGGCGTTGGACTGGGGTAAACACAGTGAGAGTTTTAACAACACCAGGTTAAAAGTCCAGCAGGTTTATTTGGTAGCAAATGCCACTCGCTTTCGGAGTGCTGCTCCTTCGTCAGATGGAGTGGAAGTCTGCCCTCAAACAGGGCACAGAGACACAAAATCAAGTTACAGAATACTGATTAGAATGCGAATCCCTACAGCCAGCCGGGTCTTAAAGGTACAGACAATGTGGGTGGAGGGAGCATTAAGCACAGGTTAAAGAGATGTGTATTGTCTATATAACCCAACCGGGATGTTGGGTTTTTGTCACACTATCAGTAACCCCCACAGCTTTCCCCCTGGACTTGCAGAATCTCACTGGCTGTTCTGTCTGGAGACAATACACATCTCTTCAACCTGTGCTTAATGCTCCCTCCACTCACATTGTCTGTATCTTTAAGATCTGGTTGGCTGTAGAGAATCGCATTCTAATCAGTATTCAGTAACTTGATTTTCATAGAATCATAGAATCATAGAAACCCTACAGTGCAGAAGGAGGCCATTCGGCCCATCGAGTCTGCACCGACCACAATCCCACCCAGGCCCTACCCCCACATATTTTACCCGCTAATCCCTCTAACCTACGCATCCCAGGACTCTAAGGGGCAATTTTTTAAACCTGGCCAATCAACCTAACCCGCACATCTTTGGACTGTGGGAGGAAACCGGAGCACCCGGAGGAAACCCACGCAGACACGAGGAGAATGTGCAAACTCCACACAGACAGTGACCCGAGCCGGGAATCGAACCCGGGACCCTGGAGCTGTGAAGCAGCAGTGCTAACCCACTGTGCCACCGTGCCGCCCTGTGTCTCTGTGCCCTGTTTGAGAGCAGATTCCCACTCCATCTGACGAAGGAGCAGCGCTCCGAAAGCTAATGGCATTTGCTACCAAATAAACCGATTGGATTAGACCCAGGAGCATCTGTTTAACGGGACGAGAATCCCAGAGACAGAATAGATGCCACGCGAGTGTCAACGTGTGTCTGGCGGGTCACAGAGGGTGAGCATCAGTGTCGCCAACACTTGGACCAGGAGTTTGGGCATTTACCATATCTTATTCGCTCCGTGTATCTATTTGGTTGTTACTGCGCGTGTGTGTGTTTTGTTTCCGTTTAAGTTTATGTATTAAAGATTGTGTTTGATCTTGGAGTCCTGTTGCTTCTTTCCTGCCTCTAGACACTGCCACGCATTCTACACTTTCAATGAGTGAGATCTCTCAAAGCCAGGTATGGGCAAGTATCCGGATTCTCCTGTACTCCCACAGCCCCGGGGACAGGACAGCCGGTCCGGGAGCGTTGAGCATACCAGTCTTGGTCACCTTGCAACCACCTTTCTGTAATCGCGAAAACATTACACTCGTCTGTTGCTCCCAACTCATTCGTCTTGTTGCAAATGCTTTGAGGATTCAGATTAAGGATTATTTCGATTATTTTTTTCACTTGTTCAAAACACTGGATTTGCTCCGAGTGGGATATTTTGGTTTATGAACCGGTTCTGTCACGTTAGAACATAGAACATAGAAAGCCACAGCACAAACAGGCCCTTCGGCCCACAAGTTGCGCCGATCATATCCCTACCTCTAGGCCTATCTATAGCCCTCAATCCCATTAAATCCCATGTACTCATCCAGAAGTCTCTTAAAAGACCCCAACGAGTTTGCCTCCACCACCACCGACGTCAGCCGATTCCACTCACCCACCACCCTCTGAGTGAAAAACTTACCCCTGACATCTCCTCTGTACCTACCCCCCAGCACCTTAAACCTGTGTCCTCTCGTAGCAACCATTTCAGCCCTTGGAAATAGCCTCTGAGAGTCTACCCTATCCAGACCTCTCAACATCTTGTAAACCTCTATCAGGTCACCTCTCATCCTTCGTCTCTCCAGGGAGAAGAGACCAAGCTCCCTCAACCTATCCTCATAAGGCATGCCCCCCAATCCAGGCAACATCCTTGTAAATCTCCTCTGCACCCTTTCAATGGCTTCAACATCTTTCCTGTAATGAGGTGACCAGAACTGCGTGCAGTACTCCAAGTGGGGTCTAACCAGGGTCCTATAAAGCTGCAGCATTATCTCCCGACTCCTAAACTCAATCCCTCGATTAATGAAGGCCAGTACGCCGTACGCCTTCTTGACCGCATCCTCCACCTGCGATGCCGATTTAAGAGTCCTATGGACCCGGACCCCAAGGTCCTTCTGATCCTCTACACTGCTAAGAATGGTACCCTTCATATTATACTGCTGCTTCATCCCATTGGATCTGCCAAAATGGATCACTACACACTTATCCGGGTTGAAGTCCATCTGTTGCAATAGTTCACGTTTGCTCCTCACTATCCTGTGCCACCGGTCCCTCATACACCCTCAATTGTTGAAACCTTCTGTTTTTGGATCCCCCCTCCGAGTTGGAGCACTTGTCTGAGTCCTTGGTGTAAAATAATGTTCAGATGATCTGTCCCTACTTATCATAGAATATCTACAGCGCAGAAGAAGGTCTTTTGGCCCATCGAGCATGTACAGACAACAATCCCACCCAGGCCTCGTCCACATAACTCCACATATTTACACTACTAATCCCCCCCAACTTCCCTCTGACACTCAGGGCCAATTTATCATGGCCAATCCACCTAGCCATACACATCTTTGAACTCTAAGGGTCAATTTAGCTTGGCAATCCACCTATCCTCCACATCTTTGGACACGAGGGAGCAATTTAGCAAGGCCAGTCCATCTAACCCACACATCCTTGGACTGTGGGTGGAAAATGGAGTACCCAAAGGAAACCCAGGCAGACATGGAGAGAATATGCCAACCTGTTTCAACAACAAAACAAAGAACAAAGAACAATACAGCACAGGAACAGGCTCTTCGGCCCTCCAAGCCCGCGCCGCTCCCCGGTCCAGGATTGAATCCTGAATCCAGGATCCCCGCCCAATTTTCCAGCCTATCTACATACCAATATCCTATCCACCGAGCTGTCCCTCACAGCTACGATGCTTTGTTCATCACAACCCATTAACTCACCCCCACCCCCCCATTCCAGACCATGTGATCTCCAGGGAGAGGCGAAAACCCAGAGTGAAAAACCCCAGGGCCAATATGGGGAAAAGAAAATCTGGGAAATTCCTCTCCGACCCCCTGAGGCGATCGAAACGAGTCCAGGAGATCACACTGGCCCCGATCGGAAAATGCTTCCCAAACCCTAGTCATTTCCACTTCCACGAACACCATCTGAATTCCCTGCCCCCGAGACAGGTTCCCAACTATCCGCAGTCTCGCTCTGTACTGGCACCAGCAAGATGACCATAGAATGAAGCCTTGAAACGAGAAACAAGGAACAATTAGCGCGCGCCGCTCCCTGGTCCAGACTAGACCACTCTTTTGTATCCCTCCATTCCCACTCCGTTCATATAGCTGTCTAGATAAGTCTTAAACGTTCCCAGTGTGTCCGCCTCCACCACCTTGCCCGGCAAGGTGTTTCCTGTTCAAAACTCCGACAGATCACGAACCTGCACTCTGACCTTTAGCTTTGACTTCCCAATTTTCTAAGCCACTGACACCCCAACGCACCCCCCCCCCCCCTCTCCATTTCTTTAGTTTAAAGCCCTCTCTGCGTCCCCAGTTAGATGGCCGCAGCAACACCGATCCCAGAATGGTTCAGTTGTTAGACTATCCCAGTGGTACAGTGCCCGCTTCCCCCAGTTTTTGATGCCAGTGTCCCACGCACTGATACCCACTTCACCCACACCAGACTTTGAGCCACCTCTTGGTCTCTCTCATTTCATGCACACTTTGTCAATTTGCATATGGCTCGGTTGAATAATCCGGAGATTAGAAACCTGGATGCTTCTGATCTTTAACTTAGAGCCAAACTCCTCAATCCTCCGACAGAGAAACTCCCTTCTCGTTCTACCCATGTCATTGGTGCCAACATGGACCAGGACCACTGGATCACCCCCCACTCAACCCGACCCAACCCTCCTCTCCAGCCCAGAGCAGATGTCCGGAACAGGGGAACTGGTCAGACAACAACAAAACCAATACCGAGTAACACCAACAAATTCAACAACCACCCTCAGCTTTGGAAACACCAACAAATTCACAAACAACCTCAACATTGAGAAAAACCAACAGATTCAACATTTTGATTTGATTTATTTGATTTATTATTGTCACATGTATTGGGATACAGTGAAAAGTACAGTTTCATTGCGCGCTGTACAGACAAAGTATACCGTTCATAGAGAAGGAAACGAGAGAGTGCAGAAAGTAGTGTTACAGTCATAGCTAGGGTGTAGAATCATAGAATCATAGAATCCCTACAGTGCAGAAGGAGGCCATTCGGCCCATCGAGTCTGCACCGACCACAATCCCACCCAGGCCCTTACCCCACATATTTTACCCGCTAATCCCTCTAACCTACGCATCTCAGGACTCTAAGTGGCAATTTTTTTTTAACCTGGCCAATCAACCTAACCCGCACATCTTTGGACTGTGGGAGGAAACCGGAGCACCCGGAGGAAACCCACGCAGACACGAGGAGAATGTGCAAACTCCACACAGACAGTGACCCGAACCGGGAATCGAACCCAGGACCCTGGAGCTGTGAAGCAGCAGTGCTAACCCACTGTCTCTACCGTGTAGAGAAAGATCAACTTCATGCAAGGTAAGTCCATTCAAAAGTCTGACAGCAGTCGGGAAGTTCTTGAGTCGGTGGGTACGTGACCTCAGAATTTTGTATCTTTTTTCCCAAAGGAAGATGTTGGAAGAGAGAACATTGAAAACACCAACAGATTCAATAACAACCCCAACATGGAGAAACACTAACACATCGAGCAACAATCCCAACATTGAACAACACCAACAAATCAAACAAAAACATCAACATTGAACAACACCAACAAATCAAACAAAAACATCAACATTGAACAACACCAACAAATCAAACAAAAACATCAACATTGAACAACACCAACAAATCAAACAAAAACATCAACATTGAACAACACCAACAAATCAAACAAAAACATCAACATTGAGAAACACCAACAAATCAAACAAAAACATCAACATTGAACAACACCAACAAATCAAACAAAAACATCAACATTGAACAACACCAACAAATCAAACAAAAACATCAACATTGAACAACACCAACAAATCAAACAAAAACATCAACATTGAACAACACCAACAAATCAAACAAAAACATCAACATTGAACAACACCAACAAATCAAACAAAAACATCAACATTGAACAACACCAACAAATCAAACAAAAACATCAACATTGAACAACACCAACAAATCAAACAAAAACATCAACATTGAGAAACACCAACAAATCAAACAAAAACATCAACATTGAGAAACACCAACAAATCAAACAAAAACATCAACATTGAACAACACCAACAAATCAAACAAAAACATCAACATTGAACAACACCAACAAATCAAACAAAAACATCAACATTGAACAACACCAACAAATCAAACAAAAACATCAACATTGAGAAACACCAACAAATCAAACAAAAACATCAACATTGAGAAACACCAACAAATCAAACAAAAACATCAACATTGAACAACACCAACAAATCAAACAAAAACATCAACATTGAGAAACACCAACAAATCAAACAAAAACATCAACATTGAACAACACCAACAAATCAAACAAAAACATCAACATTGAACAACACCAACAAATCAAACAAAAACATCAACATTGAGAAACACCAACAAATCAAACAAAAACATCAACATTGAGAAACACCAACAAATCAAACAAAAACATCAACATTGAGAAACACCAACAAATCAAACAAAAACATCAACATTGAACAACACCAACAAATCAAACAAAAACATCAACATTGAGAAACACCAACAAATCAAACAAAAACATCAACATTGAACAACACCAACAAATCAAACAAAAACATCAACATTGAGAAACACCAACAAATCAAACAAAAACATCAACATTGAACAACACCAACAAATCAAACAAAAACATCAACATTGAGAAACACCAACAAATCAAACAAAAACATCAACATTGAGAAACACCAACAAATCAAACAAAAACATCAACATTGAACAACACCAACAAATCAAACAAAAACATCAACATTGAACAACACCAACAAATCAAACAAAAACATCAACATTGAGAAACACCAACAAATCAAACAAAAACATCAACATTGAACAACACCAACAAATCAAACAAAAACATCAACATTGAGAAACACCAACAAACACAGCAACAACCTCAACATTCAAAATCACCAACAAATTCAACAGCAGCCTCAATGTTGTTGATAGAATATAAAAGCAGGGAGGTCTTGCTGCAACTGTACAAGGCACTGGTGAGGCCGCAACTGGAATACTGTGTGCAGTTTTGGTCCCCTTATTTGCGAAAAGATATATTGGCCTTGGAGGGAGTGCAGAGAAGGTTCACCAGGCTGATACCGGAGATGAGGGGGTGTAGCTTATGAGGAGAGGTTAAACAGATTGGGTCTGTACTCGTTGGAGTTTAGAAGGATGAGGGGTGATCTTATAGAGACATAGAAGATAATGAAGGGGCTGGATAGGGTAGAGGTGGAGAGATTCTTTCCACTTAGAAGGGAAACCGGAACTAGAGGGCACAGCCTCAAAATAAGGGGGGGCCGGTTCAGAACAGAGTTGAGGGGGAACTTCTTCTCTCAGAGGGTAGTGAATCTCTGGAATTCTCTGCCCATTGAAGCGGTGGAGGCTACCTCGTTGAATATGTTTAAATCACGGGTAGATGGTTTTCTGATCGATAAGGGAATTAGGGGATATGGGGAGCAGGCGGGTAAGTGGAACTGATTCGCTTCAGATCAGCCATGATCTTATTGAATGGCGGGGCAGGCTCGAGGGGCCAGATGGCCTACTCCTGCTCCTATTTCTTATGTTCTTATGTTAAAAAACACCAGAAAGTTCAACAGCAACCACAACATTGAGAAACACAAATAAATTGAAGAAGGACCCCAAAACTGGAAACCGACGAATTAAACAACAACCTCAACATTGAGAAACACCAACAAATTCAACAACAACCTCAACATTGAAAACACCAATAATTCAACAGCAACGCTAACATTGAGAAACAGCAACAAATTCAACAACAACCTCAACATTGAAAACAGAGCAATACAGCACAGGAACAGGCCCTTCGGCCCTCCAAGCCCGTGCCGCTCCCTGGTCCAAACTAGACCATTCTTTTGTATCCCTCCATTCCCACTCCGTTCATATGGCTATCTAGATAAGTCTTAAACGTTCCCAGTGTGTCCGCCTCCACCACCTTGCCCGGCAGCGCATTCCAGGCCCCCACCACCCTCTGTGTAAAATACGTCCTTCTGATATCCGTGTTAAACCTCGCCCCCCCTTCACCTTGAACCTATGACCCCTCGTGAATGTCACCACCGACCTGGGGAAAAGCTTCCCACCGTTCACCCTATCTATGCCTTTCATAATTTTATACACCTCTATTAGGTCACCCCTCATCCTCCGTCTTTCCAGTGAGAACAACCCCAGTTTACCCAATCTCTCCTCAAAACTAAGCCCTTCCATACCAGGCAACATCCTGGTAAACCTCCTCTGCACCCTCTCTAAAGCCTCCACGTCCTTCTGGTAGTGTGGCGACCAGAACTGGAGGCAGTCTTCCAAATGTGGCCGAACCAACGTTCTATACATCTGCAACATCAGACCCCAACTTTTATACTCTATGCCCCGTCCTATAAAGGCAAGCATGCCATATGCCTTATTCACCACCTTCTCCACCTGTGACGTCACCTTCAAGGATCTGTGGACTTGCACACCCAGGTCCCTCAGCGTATCTACACCCTTTATGGTTCTGCCATTTATCGTACAGCTCCCCCAACACCAACAAATTCAACAACAACCCCAATGTTAAAAACACCAACAAATGTAACAACTAACCATCATTGAAAACCATCAACAAATTCAGGAGCAACCCCAACATTGAACAAATCAAGCAACAATCTCAACATTGAGAAACGCCAAAAATATAACAACAAATCCAACATTGAAAAACTCCAACAAATTCAACAACAACCTCAATATTGAGAAACACCAACAAATTCAACAACAACCTCAATATTGAGAAACACCAACAAATTCAACAACAACCTCAATATTGAGAAACACCAACAAATTCAACAACAACCTCAATATTGAGAAACACCAACAAATTCAACAACAACCTCAATATTGAGAAACACCAACAAATTCAACAACAACCTCAATATTGAGAAACACCAACAAATTCAACAACAACCTCAATATTGAGAAACACCAACAAATTCAACAACAACCTCAATATTGAGAAACACCAACAAATTCAACAACAACCTCAATATTGAGAAACACCAACAAATTCAACAACAACCTCAATATTGAGAAACACCAACAAATTCAACAACAACCTCAATATTGAGAAACACCAACAAATTCAACAACAACCTCAACATTGAGAAACACCAACAAGTTCAACAACAACCTCAACATTGAGAAACACCAACAAATTCAACAACAACCTCAATATTGAGAAACACCAACAAATTCAACAACAACCTCAACATTGAGAAACACCAACAAATTCAACAACAACCTCAATATTGAGAAACACCAACAAATTCAACAACAACCTCAATATTGAGAAACACCAACAAATTCAACAACAACCTCAATATTGAGAAACACCAACAAATTCAACAACAACCTCAATATTGAGAAACACCAACAAATTCAACAACAACCTCAATATTGAGAAACACCAACAAATTCAACAACAACCTCAATATTGAGAAACACCAACAAATTCAACAACAACCTCAATATTGAGAAACACCAACAAATTCAACAACAACCTCAATATTGAGAAACACCAACAAATTCAACAACAACCTCAATATTGAGAAACACCAACAAATTCAACAACAACCTCAATATTGAGAAACACCAACAAATTCAACAACAACCTCAATATTGAGAAACACCAACAAATTCAACAACAACCTCAATATTGAGAAGCACCAACAAATTCAACAACAACCTCAATATTGAGAAACACCAACAAATTCAACAACAACCTCAATATTGAGAAGCACCAACAAATTCAACAACAACCTCAATATTGAGAAACACCAACAAATTCAACAACAACCTCAATATTGAGAAGCACCAACAAATTCAACAACAACCTCAATATTGAGAAACACCAACAAATTCAACAACAACCTCAATATTGAGAAACACCAACAAATTCAACAACAACCTCAATATTGAGAAGCACCAACAAATTCAACAACAACCTCAATATTGAGAAACACCAACAAATTCAACAACAACCTCAATATTGAGAAACACCAACAAATTCAACAACAACCTCAATATTGAGAAACACCAACAAATTCAACAACAACCTCAATATTGAGAAACACCAACACATTCAACAACAACCTCAATATTGAGAAACACCAACAAATTCAACAACAACCTCAATATTGAGAAACACCAACAAATTCAACAACAACCTCAATATTGAGAAACACCAACAAATTCAACAACAACCTCAATATTGAGAAACAGCAACAAATTCAACAACAACCTCAATATTGAGAAACACCAACAAATTCAACAACAACCTCAATATTGAGAAACACCAACAAATTCAACAACAACCTCAATATTGAGAAACACCAACAAGTTCAACAACAACCTCAACATTGAGAAACACCAACAAATTCAACAACAACCTCAACATTGAGAAACACCAACAAATTCAACAACAACCTCAACATTGAGAAACACCAACAAATTCAACAACAACCTCAACATTGAGAAACACCAACAAATTCAACAACAACCTCAATATTGAGAAACACCAACAAATTCAACAACAACCTCAATATTGAGAAACACCAACAAATTCAACAACAACCTCAATATTGAGAAACACCAACAAATTCAACAACAACCTCAATATTGAGAAACACCAACAAATTCAACAACAACCTCAATATTGAGAAACACCAACAAATTCAACAACAACCTCAATATTGAGAAACACCAACACATTCAACAACAACCTCAATATTGAGAAACACCAACAAATTCAACAACAACCTCAATATTGAGAAACACCAACACATTCAACAACAACCTCAATATTGAGAAACACCAACAAATTCAACAACAACCTCAACATTGAGAAACACCAACAAATTCAACAACAACCTCAACATTGAGAAACACCAACAAATTCAACAACAACCTCAATATTGAGAAACACCAACAAATTCAACAACAACCTCAACATTGAGAAACACCAACAAATTCAACAACAACCTCAATATTGAGAAACACCAACAAATTCAACAACAACCTCAATATTGAGAAACACCAACAAATTCAACAACAACCTCAATATTGAGAAACACCAACAAATTCAACAACAACCTCAATATTGAGAAACACCAACAAATTCAACAACAACCTCAATATTGAGAAACACCAACAAATTCAACAACAACCTCAATATTGAGAAACACCAACAAATTCAACAACAACCTCAATATTGAGAAACACCAACAAATTCAACAACAACCTCAATATTGAGAAACACCAACAAATTCAACAACAACCTCAATATTGAGAAACACCAACAAATTCAACAACAACCTCAATATTGAGAAACACCAACAAATTCAACAACAACCTCAATATTGAGAAACACCAACAAATTCAACAACAACCTCAATATTGAGAAACACCAACAAATTCAACAACAACCTCAATATTGAGAAACACCAACAAATTCAACAACAACCTCAATATTGAGAAACACCAACAAATTCAACAACAACCTCAATATTGAGAAACACCAACAAATTCATCAACAACCTCAATATTGAGAAACACCAACAAATTCAACAACAACCTCAATATTGAGAAACACCAACAAATTCAACAACAACCTCAATATTGAGAAACACCAACAAATTCTACAACAACCTCAATATTGAGAAATACCAACAAATTCAACAACCTCAATATTGAGAAACACCAACAAATTCAACAACAACCTCAATATTGAGAAACACCAACAAATTCAACAACAACCTCAATATTGAGAAACACCAACAAATTCAACAACAACCTCAATATTGAGAAACACCAACAAATTCAACAACAACCTCAATATTGAGAAACACCAACAAATTCAACAACAACCTCAATATTGAGAAACACCAACAAATTCAACAACAACCTCAATATTGAGAAACACCAACAAATTCAACAACAACCTCAATATTGAGAAACACCAACAAATTCAACAACAACCTCAATATTGAGAAACACCAACAAATTCAACAACCTCAATATTGAGAAACACCAACAAATTCTACAACAACCTCAATATTGAGAAACACCAACAAATTCAACAACAACCTCAATATTGAGAAACACCAACAAATTCAACAACAACACCCTCAACATTGAAACAACTTTGAAAATTTGGGGCAGCGCAGTGGCACAGTGGTTTGCGCTGCTGCCTCAGATTTCCAGGGACCCGGGCTCAAGTTCCCGGCCCGGGCCACTCTCTGTGCGGAGTTTGCACATTCCCCCTGTTTTGGGGCCACTGCTGTTTGCCATTTTTATGAATGACCTGGATGAGGGCGTAGAAGGATGGATTAGTAAATTTGCGGATGACACTAAAGCCGGTGGAGTTGTGGACAGCGCGGAGGGAAGTGGCAGGTTACAGAGGGACACAGATAAGCTGCAGAGCTGGGCTGAGAGGTGGCAAACGGAGTTTAATGCGGAAAAGTGTGAGGTGATTCACTTTGGAAGGAGTAACAGGAATACAGAGTACTGGGCTAATGGTAAGATACTTGGTAGTGTGGATGAACAGAGGGATCTGGGTGTCCATGTGCATAGATCCCTGAAAGTTGGCACCCAGGTTGATAGGGTTGTTAAGAAGGCGTACGGTGTGTTAGCTTTTATTGGGAGAGGGATTGAGTTTCGGAGCCAGGAGGTCATGCTGTAACTGTACAAAACTCTGGTGCGGCCGCATTTGGAGTATTGCGTACAGTTCTGGTCGCCGCGTTATAGGAAAGATGTGGAAGTGCTGGAAAGGGTGCAGAGGAGATTTACCAGGATAGAACATAGAACAGTACAGCACAGAACAGGCCCTTCGGCCCACGATGTTGTGCCGAGCTTTGTCTGAAACCAAGATCAAGCTATCCCACTGTCCCTCTCAAACTATCTAAACCTCTCTGAAAATCTCTCTCTCTCTGCTCTCTCTCTCTCTCTCTCAAAACGTCTTTTTCTCTCAGTCTCACTCTCTGACTCTGTTTCCCTTTCAAACACTGTCCTTCTCTCTCAACCTCTCTCGAATTCTCTCAAAATCTCTCAGTCTCTATATCTCTCTGGTGTGCTCCATGTGCCTATCCAATAACCGCTTAAATGTTCCTAAAGTGTCTGACTCCACTATCACTGCAGGCAGTCCATTCCACACCCCAACCACTCTTTGCGTGAAGAACTTACCTCTGATATCCATCCTCCTTGGAAAGACGGAGGATGAGGGGAGACTTAATAGAGGTGTATAAAATTATGAAAGGCATAGATAGGGTGAACGGTGGGAAGCTTTTCCCCGGGTCGGTGGTGACGTTCACGAGGGGTCATAGGTTCAAGGTGAAGGGGGGGAGGTTTAACACAGATATCAGAAGGACATATTTCACACAGAGGGTCGTGGGGGCCTGGAATGTGTTGCCGGGCAAGGTGGTGGAGGCGGACACACTGGGAACGTTTAAGACTTATCTAGACAGCTATATGAACGGAGTGGGAATGGAGGGATACAAAAGAGTGGTCTAGTTTGGACCAGGGAGCGGCGCGGGCTAATTGTTCCTTGTTTCTCGTTTCAAGGCTTCATTCTATGATCATCTTGCTGGTGCCAGTACAGAGCGAGACTGCGGATAGTTGGGAACCTGTCTCGGGGGCAGGGAATTCATATGGTGTTCGTGGAAGTGGAAATGACTAGGGTTGGGAAGCATTTTCCGATCGGGGCCATTGTGATCTCCTGGACTCGTTTCGATCGCCTCAGGGGGTCGGAGAGGAATTTCCCAGATTTTTTTTCCCCATATTGGCCCTGGGGTTTTTCACTCTGGGTTTTCGCCTCTCCCTGGAGATCACATGGTCTGGAATGTGGGGGTGGGAGTGAGTTAATAGGTTGTAATGAACAAAGCATCGTAGCTGTGAGGGACAGCTCGGTGGATAGGATATTGGTATGTAGATAGGCTGGAAAAATGGGCGGGGATCCTGGATTCAGGATTCAATCCTGGACCGGGGAGCGGCGCGGGCTTGGAGGGCCGAAGGACCTGTTCCTGTGCTGTATTGTTCTTTGTTCTTTGTACATCTCCCACCATGAACCCTATAGTTATGATGTTGCCTGGTATGGTGGGAAAATCGTATGAGGAAAGGCTGAGGGGCTTGAGGTTGTTTTCGTTAGAGAGAAGAAGGTTAAGAGGTGACTTAATAGAGGCATACAAGATGATCAGAGGATTAGATAGGGGTGGATAGTGAGAGCCTTTTTCCTCGGATGGTGTTGGCTAGCACGAGGGGACGTAGCTTTAAATTGAGGGGTGAGAGATATAGGACAGATGTTAGAGGTAGGTTCTTTACTCGGAGAGTAGTAAGGGCGTGGAATGCCCTGCCTGCAGCAGTGGTGGACTCGTCAACATTAAGAGCGTTCAAATGGTTATTGGATAAACATATGGATGATATTGGAATAGTGTAGATTAGATGGGCTTTCGATTGGTTCCACTGGTCGGCGCAACATCGAGGGCCGAAGGGCCTGTACTGCGCTGTAATGTTCTATGTTTTATGTTCTGTGTCGGTGTGGGTTTCTTCTGGGTGCTCCAGTTTCCTCCCACAGGCCAAAGATGTGCAGATAAGGTGGATCGGCCACGTTTAATTGCCCCTCAGTGTCAGGGAGGCTAGCTGGGGTAAATGCATGGGGTTATAGGGATTGGGCCTGGGTGGGATTGTGGTCATTGCAGACTCGATAACAGAATGGCCTCCTGCTGCACCGTAAGATTCAATGCGCCTCAACATTGAAAACACCAACAAGTTCAACAACAACCTCAACATCGAGAAACACCAACAAATTCAACAACAACCTCAACATTGAAAACACCAACAAATTCAACAACAACCTCAACATTGAGAAACACCAACAAATTCAACAACAACCTCAACATTGAAAAACACCAACAAGTGCAAAAACAACCTCAACATTGAAAAACACCAACAAGTTCAACAACAACCTCAACATTGAGAAACACCAACAAATTCAACAACAACCTCAACATTGAGAAACACCAACAAATTCAACAACAACCTCAACATTGAGAAACACCAACAAATTCAACAACAACCTCAGCATTGAAAAACACCAACAAGTTCAACAACAACCTCAACATTGAAAACACCAACAAGTTCAACAACAACCTCAACATTGAGAAACACCAACAAATTCAACAACAACCTCAACATTGAAAACACCAACAAGTTCAACAACAACCTCAACATTGAGAAACACCAACAAATTCAACAACAACCTCAACATTGAAAAACACCAACAAGTTCAACAACAACCTCAACATTGAAAAACACCAACAAGTGCAAAAACAACCTCAACATTGAAAAACACCAACAAATTCAACAACAACCTCAACATTGAAAAACATCAACAAATTCAACAACAACCTCAACATTGAAAACACCAACAAGTTCAACAACAACCTCAACATTGAGAAACACCAACAAATTCAACAACAACCTCAACATTGAGAAACACCAACAAATTCAACAACAACCTCAACATTGAAAAACACCAACAAGTTCAACAACAACCTCAACATTGAAAACACCAACAAATTCAACAACAACCTCAACATTGAGAAACACCAACAAATTCAACAACACCCTCAACATTGAGAAACACCAACAAATTCAACAACAACCTCAACATTGAAAAACACCAACAAGTTCAACAACAACCTCAACATTGAAAAACACCAACAAGTTCAACAACAACCTCAACATTGAGAAACACCAACAAGTTCAACAACAACCTCAACATTGAGAAACACCAACAAGTTCAACAACAACCTCAACATTGAAAAACACCAACAAGTTCAACAACAACCTCAACATTGAAAAACACCAACAAGTTCAACAACAACCTCAACATTGAGAAACACCAACAAATTCAACAACAACCTCAACATTGAGAAACACCAACAAGTTCAACAACAACCTCAACATTGAAAAACACCAACAAGTTCAACAACAACCTCAACATTGAAAAACACCAACAAGTTCAACAACAACCTCAACATTGAGAAACACCAACAAGTTCAACAACAACCTCAACATTGAAAAACACCAACAAGTTCAACAACAACCTCAACATTGAGAAACACCAACAAGTTCAACAACAACCTCAACATTGAAAAACACCAACAAGTTCAACAACAACCTCAACATTGAAAAACACCAACAAGTTCAACAACAACCTCAACATTGAGAAACACCAACAAGTTCAACAACAACCTCAACATTGAAAAACACCAACAAGTTCAACAACAACCTCAACATTGAAAAACACCAACAAGTTCAACAACAACCTCAACATCGAGAAACACCAACAAATTCAACAACAACCTCAACATTGAGAAACACCAACAAGTTCAACAACAACCTCAACATTGAAAAACACCAACAAGTTCAACAACAACCTCAACATTGAAAAACACCAACAAGTTCAACAACAACCTCAACAATGAAAAACACCAACAAGTTCAACAACAACCTCAACATTGAGAAACACCAACAAATTCAACAACAACCTCAACATTGAGAAACACCAACAAATTCAACAACACCCTCAACATTGAAAAACACCAACAAGTTCAACAACAACCTCAACATTGAAAAACACCAACAAGTTCAACAACAACCTCAACATTGAAAACACCAACAAGTTCAACAACAACCTCAACATTGAGAAACACCAACAAATTCAACAACAACCTCAACATTGAAAACACCAA
>NW_027590538.1:90000-95000 GCF_964213995.1 Mustelus asterias
TTGTGAACAGAATTCCCACTCACCTGAAGAAGGGGCTTAGAGCTTCGAAAGCTTGTGTGGCTTTTGCTACCAAATAAACCTGTTGGACTTTAACCTGGTGTTGTTAAACTTCTTACAAGGTTATATAAGGCATTGGTGAGGCCGAATTTGGAGTATTGTGTACAGTTTTGGTCACCTAGTTACAGGAAGGATGTAAATAAGGTTGAAAGAGTGCAGAGAAGGTTCACAAGGATGTTGCCGGGACTTGAGAAGCTGAGTTACACAGAGAGAGATTGAATAGGTTGGGACTTTATTCCCTGGAGCGTAGAAGATTGAGGGGAGATTTGATAGAGGTGTATAAGATTTTGATGGGTATAGATAGAGTGAATGCAAGCAGGCTTTTTCCGCTGAGGCTCGGGGAGAAAAAAACCCAGAGGGCATGGGTTAAGGGTGAAGGGAGAAAAGTTTAAAGGGAATATTAGGGGGGGGGGCCTTCTTCACGCAGAGAGTGGTGGGAGTGTGGAATGAGCTGCCGGATAAAGTGGGAAATGCGGGATAAAGTGGTAAATTAACATTTAAGAAAAACTTGGACGGGTTGATGGATGAGAGGGGTGTGGAGGGATATGGTCCAAGTGCAGGTCAGTGGGACTAGGCAAAAAATGGTTCGGCACAGACAAGAAGGGCCAAAAGGCCTGTTTCTGAGCTGTAATTTTCTATGGTTCTATGGTTCTATGTCGATTACACCTTACATCTGTATCTGATACACCTTAGTGACATGTCTATTGTACCTTAGTTGAATGTCTGTACCCCTCAGGTACATATCTATTACACATTAGTGTCTGATGCTCATTCATTACATGTCTGTTAGAACTCAGTTACGTGTCTGTTACACCTTAGTTCCACATCTGTTACATATTAGTTACAAGCGTGTTATACTTTTGTTACAAATTGAATTTCCTCTTTCCCACACAGTTAAATGACATGCCTCTTCCCTGTCAGTTACATCTCAGTTGTGTTTCTGTCACGTTGTAGTTACATTCCAGTTACAAAGAGAAGAAAGAACAAAGAGCAATACCGCACAGGAACAGTCCCTTCGGCCCTCCAAGCCCGCGCCGCTCCCTGGTCCAAACTAGACCATTCTTTTGTATCCCTCCATTCCCACTCCGTTCATGTGGCTGTCTGGATAAGTCTTAAACGTTCCCAGTGTGTCCGCCTCCACCACCTTGCCCGGCAGCGCATTCCAGGCCCCCACCACCCTCTGTGTAAAATACGTCCTTCTGATATCCGTGTTAAACCTCCCCCCCACCTCACCTTGAACCTATGACCCCTCGTGAACGTCACCACCGACCCGGGGAAAAGCTTCCCACCGTTCACCCTATCTATGCCTTTCATAATTTTATACACCTCTATTAGGTCACCCCTCATCCTCCGTCTTTCCAGTGAGAACAACCCCAGTTTACCCAATCTCTCCTCATAACCAAGCCCCTCCATACCAGGCAACATCCTGGTAAACCTCCTCTGTAATCTCTCCAAAGCCTCCACGTCCTTCTGGTAGTGTGGCGACCAGAACTGGGCGCAGTATTCCAAATGCGGCCGAACCAACGTTCTATACAACTGCAACATCAGACCCAACTTTTATACTCTATGCCCCGTCCTATAAAGGCAAGCATGCCATATGCCTTCTTCACCACCCTCTCCACCTGTGACGTCACCTTCAAGGATCTGTAGACTTGCACACCCAGGTCCCTCTGCGTATCTACACCCTTTATGGTTCTGCCATTTATCGTATAGCTCCCCCCTACGTTAGTTCTACCAAAATGCATCACTTCGCATTTATCTGGATTGAACTCCATCTGCCATTTCTTTGCCCAAATTTCCAGCCTCTCTATATCCTTCTGTAGCCTCTGACAATGTTCCTCACTATCTGCAAGTCCAGCCATTTTCGTGTCATCCGCAAACTTACTGATCACCCCAGTTACTCCTTCTTCCAGATAATTTGTAGAAATCACAAACAGCAGAGGTCCCATTACAGAGCCCTGCGGAACATCACTAGTCACAGGCCTCCAGCCGGAAAAAGACCCTTCCACTACCACCCTCTGTCTTCTGTGACCAAGCCAGTTCTCCACCCATCTAGCCACCTCCCCCTTTATCCCATGAGATCCAACCTTTTGCACCAACCTACCATGAGGGACTTTGTCAAAAGCTTTACTAAAGTCCATATAGACGACATCCACGGCCCTTCCCTCATCAACCGTTCTGGTCACTTCTTCTAAAACCTCCACCAGGTTAGTGAGGCATGACCTCCCTCTCACAAAACCATGCTGACAATCGTTAATGAGTTTATTCCTTTCTAAATGCGCATACATCCTATCTCTAAGAATCCTCTCCAACAACTTCCCCACCACGGACGTCAAGCTCACCGGCCTATAATTACCCGGGTTATCCTTCCTACCCTTCTTAAATAACGGGACCACATTAGTTAACATCCAATCCTCTGGGACCTCACCTGTGTCCAGTGACGAGACAAAGATTTGCGTCAGAGGCCCAGCGATTTCATCTCTCGTCTCCCTGAGCAGCCTTGGATAGATTCCATCAGGCCCTGGGGATTTGTCAGTCTTTATATTCCCTAAACAACCTAACACTTCCTCCCTTGTAATGGAGATTTTCTCCAACGGGTCAACACTCCCCTCCGAGACACGTGTGACTCGAGTACCTCTTGGATTTTTGCATTGAGTCCATTATTTCTGAGTTCTGTCTGTGTTACGTCTCAATGGTGTTTACATTACACCCTCCAGCGCACATCTGATAGATATTAGCTTCGTGTCCCTGGGACCTCAGCGAGGTGACCTTTGCATTGTGGTTACGTGCTGGTTATAAAGAACAAAGAACAGTACAGCACAGGAAACAGGCCCTTCGGCCCTCCAAGCCTGTGCCGCTCCTTGGTCCAACTAGACCAATCGTTTGTATCCCTCCATTCCCAGGCTGCTCATGTGACTATCCAGGTAAGTCTTAAACGATGTCAGCGTGCCTGCCTCCACCACCCTACTTGGCAGCGCATTCCAGGCCCCCACCACCCTCTGTGTAAAAAACGTCCCTCTGATGTCTGAGTTATACTTCGCCCCTCTCAGCTTGAGCCCGTGACCCCTCGTGATCGTCACCTCCGACCTGGGAAAAAGCTTCCCACTGTTCACCCTATCTATACCCTTCATAATCTTGTATACCTCTATCAGATCTCCCCTCATTCTCCGTCTTTCCAAGGAGAACAACCCCAGTCTACCCAATCTCTCCTCATAGCTAAGACCCTCCATACCAGGCAACATCCTGGTAAACCTTCTCTGCACTCTCTCTAACGCCTCCACGTCCTTCTGGTAGTGCGGCGACCAGAACTGGACGCAGTACTCCAAATGCGGCCTAACCAGCGTTCTATACAGCTGCATCATCAGACTCCAGCTTTTATACTCTATACCCCGTCCTATAAAGGCAAGCATACCATATACCTTCTTCACCACCTTCTCCACCTGTGTTGCCACCTCCAAGGATTTGTGGACTTGCACACCCAGGTCCCTCTGTGTTTCTATACTCCTGATGGCTCTGCCATTTATTGTATAACTCCTCCCTACATTATTTCTTCCAAAATGCATCACTTTGCATTTATCCGGATTAAATTCCATCTGCCACCTCTCCGCCCAATTTTCCAGCCTATCTATATCCTGCTGTATTGCCCGACAATGCTCTTCGCTATCCGCAATTCCAGCCATCTTTGTGTCATCCGCAAACTTGCTGATTACACCAGTTACACCTTCTTCCAAATCATTTATATATATCACAAATAGCAGAGGTCCCAGTACAGGTTATATGTTACATAGATGATCTGGAGGAGGGGACTGAATGTAGGGTATTCAAGTTTGCTGATGACACGAAGGTGAGTGGGAAAGCGAATTGCGTGGAGGACGCGGAAAGTCTGCAGAGAGATTTGGATAGGCTGAGCGAGTGGGCGAGGATCTGGCAGATGGAATATAACATTAGCAAATGTGAGGTTATCCACTTTGGAAGAAATAATAGTAAATTGGAATATTATTTAAACGGAGAAAAATTACATCGTGCGACTGTGCAGAGGGACCTGGGGGTCCTTGTGCACGAATCGCAAAAAACTCAGTCTGCAGGTGCAGCAGGTGATCAAGAAGGCGAATGGAATATTGGCCTTTATCGCGAGGGGGATAGAATATAAAAGCAGGGAGGTCTTGCTGCAACTGTACAAGGCACTGGTGAGGCCGCAACTGGAGTACTGTGTGCAGTTTTGGTCCCCTGATTTGCGAAAGGGTATATTGGCCTTGGAGGGAGTGCAGAGAAGGTTCACCAGGTTGATACCGGAGATGAGGGGTGTAGCTTATGAGGAGAGATTAAACAGATTGGGTCTGTACTCGTTGGAGTTTAGAAGGATGAGGGGTGATCTTATGGAGACATATAAGATAATGAAGGGGCTGGATAGGGTAGAGGTGGAGAGATTCTTTCCACTTAGAAGGGAAACCAGAACGAGAGGGCACAGCCTCAAAATAAGTGGGGGCCGGTTCAGAAGAGAGTTGAGGGGGAACTTCTTCTCTCAGAGGGTGGTGAATCTCTGGAATTCTCTGCCCATTGAAGTGGTGGAGGCTTCCTCGTTGAATATGTTTAAATCATGGGTAGATAGTTTTCTGATCGATAAGGGAATTAGGGGTTATAGGGAGCAGGTGGGTAAGTGGAACTGATTCGCTTCAGATCAGCCATGATCTTGTTGAATGGCGGGGCAGGCTCGAAGGGCCAGATGGCCTACTCCTGCTCCTATTTCTTATGTTCTTATGGCCTACTCCTGATCCTAGTTCTTATGTTCTTATGGCCTACTCCTGATCCTAGTTCTTATGTTCTTATGTTAGACTGGGTGTCGGGGAGAGTTAGGTCTTTACTAAGAGGCAGTTCCGTGCTAAGTGTGCGTTGCTGGGGAAGGAAGGGTTTACGATGCACCGGGTTACGTTGCGGTTACGTCT